>NW_006921652.1:10226089-10230632 GCF_000298275.1 Orycteropus afer afer
GGAAGTGGGAGGGGAGCTCTTGCATTGTGGTAAACTGTGGTCAATGACATGAGACAAAGTATATGTGAACTGCTGTATGGAAAGTGAATCTGCCCTGTAAATCTTCACCCAAATCACAATAAATAAATAAATAAATAGATAGATAGATAGATAGATAGATAGATAAAAGTTGACACTAACCCTTCTCAAATTACTCCAGAATATAGAAAAGGATGAAATCCTCCCAAATTCATTTTTTGAAGCAAGAATAACGCTGATACAAAAACAAGGCAAAGACACAATTAGAAAGGAAAATGACAGACCAACATCCCTCATAAATGTAGATGCAAAAATCATAAACAAAATTCTAGCCACTAGACACCAACAACTTATCAAAAAATAATAAATCATGACCATGTTATATTCATACCAGGTATGCAAGGATGATTCAACATTAGAAAAATAGCCAATGTAATCCATCACATTAGTAAAATAAAGGAAAAGAACCACTTGGTCATATCAATTGATGCAGAAAAGGTATATAATAAAATTGAACACCATTTCTGATCAAAATTCTCAGAAAAATAAGAATAGAGGGAAATTCCTCAACACAATAAACGGCATATACACAAAACCAACAGCCAACATTATTCTCAACAGAGAGAGATTGAAAGCATTCCCCTGGAGAACAAGAACCAGACAAGGATGCCCTGTATATCCAGTTCTATTAAACATTGTATTAGAAGTCCTAGCTAGGACAATAAGGCAAGAAAGGGGGGGAAAAGGCACCCAAATTGTCAAGGAAGATGTAAATTTTTCCCTATTTGCACATGATATGACCCTATACATAAAAAGTCCCAGAGACTCAGCAAGAAAACTAATTGATAGATTCAGCATAGTGGCAGGATACAGGATTAATATGCAAAAACAGTTGGATTCCTCTACATCGATAAAGAGAGCTCTGAAAAGTAAATAAGGAAAACAATACCATTTACAACGGCTACCGAAAAAATTAAATACTTAGAAATAAATCTTACCAGGGACACAAAAGACCTATACAAAAACAAACAAACAAAAAAAACACCACTACAGGAAACTATAAGAGAACTAAATAAATGGAAGAACATACTATGCTCTGGGAGAGGAAAACTGAACATTGTGAAAATGTCAATGCTACCAAAAACAATCTATCAATTCAATGCAATCCTGATCCAGATTCCATCAGCATTCTTTAAAAATGAAAAAACCAAAACACTAATTTTATATGGAAAGGAAAAGACCTTGGATAAGCAAACACTACTGAAGAAGAATAACAAAGGAGGAGATCTTACACTTCCTGATCCAAAAACCTACTATACAGCCACAACAATCAAAACAGCCTGGTGTTGATACAATGACAAACACCTAGACCAGTGGAACAGAATTGAGAACCCAGAAATAGATCCATCAATCTTTAAACAGCTGATCTTTGACAAAGGGCTGAAACCCATTAAATGGGGGAAGAGAGAGCCTCTTTAACAAATGGTGCTGGCAAAACTGGTTATCCATTTGAGTAAAAATGAAACAAGATCCATATCTCACACCATACATAGAAATGAACTTAATATGGATCAAAGATTTAAATGTAAAATCTAAAAACTCTAAAGTTTATCAAAGCAAAAATAGGGGCAAACTTAGGGGCTGTAATTTATGGCATAAATAGACTATCAAACCTAACTAAAAATTCACAAATAGCAGAAGATAAACTAGATTACCGGGACTTTCCAAAAATTAAATTCTTATGTGCATCAACAGATTTCTCCAAAAGAGAACCTACACAATGTGTATTGGGAGAAAATATTCAGCAATGATATATCCAACAAAAGACTTATCTCTAAAATTTATATAAAACTTCAACACCTCGACATCAAAAAGACAAATGATCCAATGAAAAAAATGGGCAGAGTACATGAACAGACACTTCGCCAAAGAAGAGATTCAGGGGGGCAACAAACACATAAAAAAATGCTTGTGATCATTAGCCATTAATGCACTGCCATCGAGTCGGATCTGACTCATAGCGACCCCTCCTTGGTTTCTGAGGTAGTATCGTTATGGAAGTAGATTACCCTAGCTTCCTTCCAAGGAGTGGCTGGTAGGTTTGAACCACCAGCCTTCTGGTTAGTAGTCAAAAGCCTTAGGCATTATGCCACCATTAGCCATTGTTGTTGTTATGTGCCGTCAAGTCGGACCCAACTCATAGTGACCCCTCTTTGGGTTTCCGAGGCAGTATCACTACGGAAGTATATTTCCCAACCTTCCTTCCAAGGAGTGGCTGGTGGGTTTGAACCGCCAGCCTTCTGGTTAGCAGTCAAGTGCTTTGGGCACTATGCTACCAGAGCTCCTCCATTAGCCATTAGAAGGATGCAGATCAAAACAACAATGAGATATCATTGCACCACTGCAATAACAGCAAAGTTCAACAAGACAGAAAATAACAAATACTGACAAGGGTATAGAGAGAATGAAACTCTCATACATTGTTGGTTGGACTGTAAAATGTACAACTAGTGTGAAAAATAGTATAGCTGCTTCTTTAAAAAGTTGGAAATAGAAATATCATTTGATCCAGCAATCTCACTAGTAGGTACAAGTCCTAAAGAGCTGAGAGCCAGAACACAAATAGATATATTCATACCCATGTTCATTGCAGCACTATTCACAATAGCAAAGAGATGAAAACAACCTAAGTACCCATCAATGGATGAATGGATAACAAACAATGATACAGGTATCTAATGGAATACTATGCAACACTAAAGAATAATGAAGAATCTATTGAATAACTCATAACTTGGATGAACTTGCAGGACATTATGTTGAGTGAAATAAGTCAATTACAGAAGGATAAATATTGTATGAGTCCAGTATTGTAAACATCAAGGAAATGTTTACACGTGGAAGAAAACTTTCTTTGTTAGTTACCAGGGATGGGAGGGTAGGGATGGGAAAATTGCTAGGCTAGGAAACAGACACGTATTGATTTGGGTGAAGGGAAATGCAATACACCAAAAGTGAGTGGCAGCACAATAACACTAAGAAAAAGGAAGACACAGAGAGGTGCACAAGAGGTACAGAGGACAAAGGTAAAGACTTTTACATAAACCATACTGTAGTATCAATGATAACAAACATTAACCTAAGGGTGGATACACAGGTAGACAGGCTGAATGATCAGGTATGTCTGGGTAAAAAGGAATATACCCATGACCATATATAAGGTTGGCAGACGATGTTTCTGCATATGTATTTGTACATGCTATAAGAATGTCCATGTAACTAAAACTAACAGGGAGCAGAGTTATGATAACTTCTTAGGCATAGTCAACCACCCTGATGGAGTGAGTTATTGGACCTGTGGGCTCAGGACCATGGTCACAGGGGACATCAAGCTCAACTGGCATAACATACTACACAAAAACATTATTCTACATCTCACTTTGGTGAGTAGTGGCTGGGGTCTTAAAAGCTTGTAAGCGGCCATCTAGATACAGCAATTGGTCTCACCTCATCCAGAGCAAAGAAGAATGATGAAAACCAAAGACACATGGAAACAATTATTCCAGGGGACTAGGGAACCATGCGAACCTCAGCCTATATGACCATGAGACCAGAAGAACTGTGGAAGGCTGAAGTGAAAGGTCGAAGGGGCCCCTCACTGAAAATTTCAGAACTTTAACAGACTAGCCAGCATGATTAAGGTAGACATTAATCATAGTAACTAACTTGCTACTTTTCCCTCCTTTTTGCTTTCTTTTAAGTAAATAAATAGCCAACCTCTTTACAGACACCGAGTTCTAAGTTTGCTATTCTCAATTATGCATTCTTTTAAGCATAACCCTCTCCCACGACTGGTGTTGGCTGAGAACCGTAGCCTATGAAGCTAGATGACCCTAGAAAGAGGGACACTGCATCTGGAGTAACAAGAGAAGAAAGGAACAAGACATTCCTGGCAGTCCAAGGGATCTTGAACCCCCTTCCCATTTCCCTATATAATCATGTTCACCCCTGTGCTCAGGGAGACAGACATTTTAAAGAAGTGATTCTCACTGTCTCCTTGGGTATCGATACTCAATTAAACTTTTGCTTTCCCACTTCAACTCATTTTGATCACTGGCTGTCCATGACAGAGGGTAAGGACATTGTTGTTCCTACAATAGAACTGGATGGTGCCCAGCTACCACTCCTAACCACTAGGAAAATGATCTAAACTGGAAATTCTGAATAGAGTGGGAGAACAATGTAGAACAAAGTGTAAAATCATAAAAAAGACCAGGATTAACGATTGAATAGAGACTGGCAAAACCTCCAAACTATGGCTCCTAGTCACCCTTCACAGCCTGGAATTGAGTTCACTCCCATGGCTTAACTTACAGCCAAACAATAGTCAGGGCTACAAGGTGAATAATTACACCAGGTAGGTACACTCTTCGGTAAAACCGTCTGGGCCAGGACTTTTTTTAGTTGGTAATTTTTTGATGACCTGTTCAATTTCTTCTTTTGTAATGGGCCTGTTCAACTTTTC
>NW_006921652.1:10232672-10243786 GCF_000298275.1 Orycteropus afer afer
ATCCTTTGAAGATACCTAAAGATAATTCTTTTGAATTCCTATCAGAGAGTTCCAATGCTGCTTCTTCCTCAGGGATATGTTCTGGGTCTGTAACCTGCTCCCTTGTTTCTGCCACTTTGTCCTGCTTCTTTGTGTGGACTGTGATGGTCTTTGTCTCTGAGGCATCGTGGTGGTGTTGTGTTTAGATCTCTGTTAAATGTTTGTGAAGAGCAGCCAAAGGTGATTCAGGCTCTTCTTGGTGGTTTTTTATCATTGGTCCATTGGTGGAGAAGGAGGTAGTGGCTCTCGCTCAGTAAGTGAAGTTGCAGGAGGTGTGGGTGTAGTTGTGTCTTATGGGGACTGTTGTTGTCTCCCACTCAGTTAGACACAAATTACAACTGAATAACCATCAAAAAACTAAAAGCACATGGACAAAAACCATCCCATGTAATTACACAGGAACAGTAGCCAAAAAAAGAAAAAAGGGAAAAAGAGAAGAAAAAACAAGAAAACCTGTAATATCTGGGGATAGGACACTAAGAGAAAGAAAGTAGAGAAGGAGAATAATGAAGGGAAAAATGCAAAAAGAAAACACAAGGAACAGGGTTAACCATGAGAAAAAAAAGGAGGGGGGAAAAAAACCTAAAGTTAAAAAAAAAAAAAAATTCAACCAGGAACAGGGAAAAGAAAAAATGTTGAAAACTAGGACCTGGGAGAGGAAGATTAAGAATAATAATAAAAAGGACAAAATTATTAATAATAATAGTTGTTTTAGAACAGACAAATACAAGCAGACTAATCACCAGAAAAAAAAGAAAGCAAAAAGTAATAATAATAAAAGAGAAAAAAAAAAGAATCGGTGGAGGACAGGGCAGGGCACCCAGGCTCCACCTGAGCACACAGACTGTGATGGAGTTTCTATGGGCCCAAAAGGTAGGTGGGAGTGGGGGATGGCGACACCTCTGTTCACCAAGCAGGTGTGGGGTATAAGAGTAACAAGAGGAATGTTGTACCTTTTCTGCCTTGCGGGTCTGGAGTGTCCTTGGGGTTGTTGGAAAGCAGAACTTGTTCTCAAGCCCCAGGAATCTTCAAGAGCACTGTCTCTTTAAATATCCAAAATAGTCAAGCCACTTTTAAACCTTCAAAATGGCAGCATCTCCTGACTGGCAAAAGCCCACAGCTCAGCCTGCCTTTCTCTTCACCTTCTTCATTTATTCCCCAGACCCCGTGCACAGTCCTCTGTGCAGACCCTGGCTAGCAGGGCTGATTTTTAGGTTAATTCTTAGGTCCTACCACCACTCAGGAATCTCCAAACTGTCTGTGCCGTTAGGATCGCTGCCAGACTGCAGCTCTGTATGTCTCCTTTTTTGGTATTTTCACGCAAATTCTTCTGCTAGTTGGGGTTTAGTCCACTTCTATATCTTTCCCTTCAAGGCTCAGGGGTCCAGGATTATCTTCTGTGTCTGTGTTAATTGGTTTCCCTTTTCTTTGTTGAAGAGGGTCTGTGCAGTCTTTCTGCCTAGTCTGCCATCTTTGTCCTCTAGGTACACTCTTTAGAACAATCGATCATGGGAGATCAGAAGGGCAGTATTTTCACAGGGAGATAGCTCAGATGGGAGGAATGCATAGGGAAGAAGGACACAGGAAAAAGGTAACCACAGGGAGGAAATGGGAAGAGAGCTGTTACACTGTGGGGATTATAGTTAATGGCCTGAAACAAAATGTGTATGAACTGTTGAATAGAAAACTAATTTTTTCTGTAAACTTTCACCCAAATCACAATTTAAGAAAAAAAAATAAGTTATAAACTCTAGAACAGAACAATTGCAGTTATTATTACTTAAAAATAAATTTGTTCATCCAGAAAACCCAATTAACTAAAAAATATATAGGAATTAATTAAGGGTATCTTAATCAATAATGTACCTAAGTAAAGATAAATACACGAAAATTAACAGCTTCCTTAAAATCATAATATATTATTAGAAGATAAGAGTTAAAAATAATAAAAAAAAAAAAACCTCACTGCCATCAAGTCAGTTCTGACTCACAGTGACCCCTCCTTGGGTTTCCGAGGCAGAATCTGTATGGAAGTAGATTTCCCAACCTTCCTTCCAAGGAGTGGCTAGTAGGTGTGAACCGCCAGCCTTCTGGTTAACAGTCAAATGCCTTAGGCACTATGCCACCAGAGCTCCTAAGAGTTAAAAAGAGGTAATAAATGCACATATTTATCTCTGCTTCCCCCCAAGATCCACTACAATAATGATAAAGGAATAAAGAGAAGAATTCATAATGACAGAGAGTGGAAGAGGAATCACAAGTAGTCAACAAAATTTGGAAGCTGCAATATTGGATGAGTGGTAACTGACTTAGCAGAACTGAGAAAATGGGAATCTAATTGACAGCAGTTGGAGGGGGCAGGGGTAGTGAATTAAAAGCAGAATGCTGCAGAACCCCAGCAAGCTCACAACTCAGACATACCTGTTACCTCTGAAAGTAGGGGTGTAGGTTATAAGAGGAGAACTAGCTGAAAGTTTTATGAGTACCTTTCAGAGTTTACCCATCCCCTCCTCACCCTCCTATAAGCAGGCAGCAGCTCCTACGGCACCACTGCAGAAAGGAGACTTATATCCAAGAGCTTTGTACAGCCAAACTGAAAACAGGGATATCCAGGGAACAAATCTATACCAGAGAGATGCCCAGACCTCCTTCCCCACTTGGGCCCCTAGAATGCTAGCTAGCAGTTGAGCTTCTATTTCCCATACATTAAAGGCAGAAATTAGAGAAATCCTTTGTGAGGAAATGGACTGGCCCAATAGAAAAGATCTATGGGTAATGAAAATATGTGCATGCTCCAATGAAAAAATGCCCTTCAGTGAAATTCACCAATCACCAAGCCCTGCACTACAGAGCTAGGTGATTTTTTTTTAAGTCCAAGTAGTGCTACCATATAATAAAACATATAAAGCTACAATAATTAAAACAGTGTGGTTCCAATAAAGGACAAGAGAACTCATTGGAATACAATCAAGATTTTAGAAACACGTTCATAAATTTAGTATTTGATAAAGTTGGCTAAAGGAGTTCTGGTGGTGTTGTGCCTAAAGCATTTGACTGCTAACCAGAAGGTTGGCACTTCAATCCCACCAGCCACTCCCCAGAAGGAAGATGGGGCAATCTACTTCCATGAAGATTTACTGCCTCACAAACCCAATGGGGCTTACTATGAGTTGGAATCAACTGGAAGGCATTGAGTTTGTTTTTTGGGATTTTTTTTTTTTTTTTTTTTTTTTGGTTTAAAGTTGGCTTTTCAAATGAGTGAAAAAGAATGGGTTAAGTTCTAGTGATAATTAAGAAAAAACAGATGCCTCCCTCATGTTGCTGTCATTAGTTGTTACTGAGTTAGTTATAACTCACAGCAACCTCATGTGTGCAGAGTAGAACTGCTCCATAGGGTTTTCAAGGCTGGGATCTTTCAGAAGTGGATCCTCTCACTTCTGGGTGAATTTGAACCACTAATCTCTCAGTTAGAGTTGAGCACTTAACCATTTGCACCACCAAGGGACAAACCTACTTCTTGATAGTCTCAAAATATGTTAATATTAATCCCAGATGGATTAATTATGTAAAGGTACATAATAAAACTTACAAAAGTACTAGAAGAAATATACCAGTACCAGTTGCCCTTGAGTTGAGTCCAACTGGTGATGATCCCATGTGTGTCAGAGTAGAACTTGTTTTCAATGGCAAATTTTGTTTCAGTAGATTGCCAGACCTTTCTTCTGAGGCACTTCTGAGTGAACTTGAACCTCCAACCATTCAATTAGCAGCTGAGTATCTTAACTGTTTATACAACCCAAGAGGAATTTCTAAGATTGATAAAAATTTAAGAAGCCATTAAGGAAAAAGTTGATAAATATGAACAGGAAGGAGTTAACATCCTGTACAGTCAAAGATATTTTAGAAGAGATTTCCACTTCTGGTCATGATGGAGTAACTGGACCAGCCTTTTGCTGTAAGCATCTGAAAAACTGGACAAAATATGTGCAACAATTGTTTTCAAACATTGAACCACAGGCAGAGCAAAACTACAAGCCCTGAGTTCCTGAGACAGGGAAGCCAATTTGGGGGTGGGGGCACTATGACCCCTCAGATTTCTTCTAGAGTGCCTTCCAGACCACAGTGCAGGGAGGGTGTCTCAAACAAGGCATGACAATCTTACCAAGCTAAGCAGAGAGATATGGGAGTTTGGGGAGACTGAGAGCACTCTGGGGCAGAGTATGAAGGAGGGAACTCTGCAGAGAAAAAGCTCCAGAAATTTGCATAGGATTCCCTGTGTATGCATAATGTTATGGATTGAATTGTATCACAAAAAAAAATATGTGTGAGCTTGCTTAGGCCATGATTCTCAGTATTATATAATTATCCTCCATTTTGTGACCTGATGTAATTATCCTAGGTGTTGTAAATCCTAACGTCTATACTGTTAATGAGGCAGGACTAGAGGCAATTATGTTAATGAGTCAAGATACAATCATGATTAGGTTGTATCTTGAGACAGTCTCTTCCAAGATATAAAAGAGATTAAATAAGGGAGCAGAGAAGAAGGGCCTGACTATCACCAAGAAAGAACAGCTGGGAGCATAGTGCATCCTTTGGATCCAGGGTCCCTGTGTTGAAAACCTCCTAAACCTGGGAGAAGATTGATGCCAAGACAAACACTGGGCCCACAAATGTTGAAAGGAAACAAGGACCTTCCTCTAGAGCATACAGAGAAAGCAAGCTTTCCCCTAGAGCTGACACCCTGAACTTGGACTTATAGCCTCCTAAACTGAGAGAGAATAAATTTCTGTTTGTTAAAGCCATCCACTTGTGGTATTTCTGTTACTGCAGCACTAGACCTTGTAGATTTCATCCTACTAAGACACGTAGGATGGGATCTACAAGGTCAGGCAAAGAACTGCTCTAAAATTCTCATTCTTGGCTGTGTTGGCACAAAGCTGTGCTCCTGGTAGGACAAGTGGAGAGTCCAAAGACAGCGACCTGCCTCTGAGAGTTAACAGTGTGGAGATGTGATGTGGCCAACCGACAAGATAGAAAGAAAAATAGGAAGTCTTTGGAGTGAGTTGAGTCTCCTGGTAGTACCAATGGTTAATGAGCTCAGCTGCTTACCAAAAAATTGGAGATTTGAGTCTACCCAGAGGTAACTCAGAAGAAAGGCCTGGCAATCCAGTTCTGGAAAATTAGTTCTGTGGAGCACAGTTCTGCTCTGATACACACAGAGTTGCCTTGAGTAGGGATCAACTAGATGGCAATTGGTTTACTGATTGGAATGGGTTTAAGGGCTAATAAAATCTAACTCCAGCCCCATCTGCACACAAAGGAAATCCAGGTAGTAACCATAATGACTATGACTTCCTGGGATGTTGTAACCCTTACTACCTGTAGTTTGTCAAACCTCTGCTGGTTTTCAGTGAACTAACTAAAAGTTACTAGCTGTAAAGTTCTTAAATAAAGGCACACCCATTTCAGGACAGAAGGACACCGAGAGAAAGAGAACCAGTCCAGGCAGAAGAGAGTGGTGACTGTCACAGAAACAAGCAAGCACAAAGCTTTAGTTCATTCAACAAGTATTTATTGAAGGCCTGCTGTCTGACAGGCCTGTGCTGGTGCTGAAGGGGGTACAGAGAGACTTGATGCAGCTTGTCCTTTGTGGAGTGGATGACAAACAGATGCTGGGCTACAAGGCAGGAAACACAAAAGACAAGTGGAAGGCCCCAGAGAACAAATTGAGTCCAAGTGTGGCCAAGATGTCATGGAAGAGGAAGACCCTTCATCTCAGCATTGCTCTCAAGCCACACTCTGGCCAATGGGCTTCTTGCAGACCCAGTGGTAGGGGGTATCACAGAGTATGTCATTCCACATCTGCTGCATATGGACACAGTCCTCAGTCTGTCCATTGTTGTGTAGCCAGTTGTCCGGCTGATTCCTGCCCCAAAACCTGGAAACCAAAGGGCTTTATTCAGCTAGATAAAGACAGTGGCTCTTCTACCTGTTGGGGGTATATGGAGCTAAAGTGATATGGGTCCCCAACAATTTGTGGGCACAGGATGGGGATAGAGCTAGGACAAGGGGTGCCCTGAAGTTGGCTACACTGAGGTCACCCTCAGCTACTGAGGGCTCAGGGACGAGAATGGGAGGTGTGGTCTATGAAGCTGCAATTTGGGAAAAGGAGAGGGTATGAGCCCTCCCTTTTAACCTTCATCAAGAATTCACACTCAGATCCCTACAGATTAGGCCCTTCACAAACAGGCCTGAGCAGGAAAGAGGATGGGGGCGGGACAGGAAAACCAACTCACAGGCTTCCTGCCAGGCCTCACCCCAAGACCTGTCCTCTCCTGACACTCCTCTGGGAATGGGTCCAGCCAAGGATCACACTAGGCCTGTGTACACACACACATGCACATACATATGCATGTACACACATGCACATATACATGCATGCATGCATGTGCACACATCCAAACATGCACACACACACACTGGGCAGGGATAGATACATGTAAGACAGCACCTCGGACAGCACCAGACAGCACTGGACTCACACTTTGCTCTGGGAGGCACTGAATGGCGTCCCATCCACCCAGCGCCAGGAGCCCTCTGTGCCCCTATCAGTGAGGCCAATCCAGTGGTAAAAGGTGTCAGTGGACTTTCTCAGAAAAGTCTGTAAAGAAAAGGCAGAGTTGTTGGTTCTTCACGTAGTATGGAAGAGAAGTCCATGCAATTCCCTCCCTGGTGCCAGGTCATGAAGCCCACTTCTCTATAGAAGGTGTGGATTACCCAATAAGTAAAGCAAGCATAGGCTTACTTGTGCTTATTTACTAATATGTAGTGAACAATTTCATATGTTTCTAACCCCATTAAAGATCTGAAATGAAGTAAAGATCAGATTATTAAGTAACTGCAAGTAAGCCCGTGCTTACCTTGGTTGGTTGGTATGTGCCGTCAAATCGAACCCGACTCATAGCAACCCCTCCTTGGGTTTCCAAGGCAGTATTACTACACTACAGAAGTAGATTGCCCCATCTTCCTTCCAAGGAGTGGCTGGTGGGTTTGAACCGCCAGCCTTCTGGTTAGCAGTCAGGTGCCTTAGGCACTATGCTACCAGTGTTTACCTTGCTTGTTGGGTAATCCACCCCGCTCTACAGCAAGGCCCCTCAGGGGAAATCCAGCTTCCTTCATATTTACTGTCCCTAAATTGTCTCAGCCCTTGATGAGGGTTGTGACTTTACTGGGAGGAGACAGATCTGGCCACAGCTTGTTAAGATGTGTTTTACAAAGTAGCATACCCTTTGATAGACCTATAACAACAGTCTCAGAAGAGTCACATGGAGTGGGCCGTTTTGTTGGTTGAATTGGTCCTTTCATAACCCCAACAAGTTCTGATGAGGACCCTCAGCATATTAGATACCCTGGGACTATATTGCCTTTGTGGTCCTCAAACTCACATGTGTGCCTGGCATTCCCAAGAAACCCGGCTCTCCTGCTTGCAGGCTCTCCATGACTAACTGACATTAAAATCAAGACTGCTGACTGGAAATGATTCCTGAGAGGAGAATGAGGGGGTAGGGAGGGACACTTGGCTCCCCAATACTTCAAGCATCCTCTTTAAGTCCGTCAGACCACCCCAAGCCCTCAGCTCTGACCTGCTCTTCCTCAGACGTCACTGATGCCAGGTGGGCTCTCTCAGACACACAGAACCTCTCAGCCTCATCCCAAGACTTCTTCTCATTAGAAAAGTAATACAAATTCCCACTGTAGACCTTCCAGCCTTCTAGGATCAGCTGGAGAAGTTGATCTGGAACAGAGGTTAGGGAGGAGAGAGAACCAGGCTAAAGATGAATATGTGAAGCTGACTTTCCTGTCCTCTTCTGTAGCTGACCACTGTGGTTTACAATCCCATGCAATCTTTGATGCCAAGTTCTCTAGGTCTGATGAGCATGCACCCCCATTTCGCTTCTCAGTACTCCAGGGAGTAGCAGCTATGAGACATGGGTTCAGTCACTCCTGAGACACTCAGACAGCTCTGATACCCAGACAACACTGTTTCAAGACTCGTGCTTTCTGGTCATACCACTCTCTTCTCTAACTCATTGCTGTCACCTTACAGTCTTCTCCAATTCAATTCCTGCCATCTTCCTGGGAGATTTTACATCTATCCCATGACCTTGCTCATTTCCTTGACTTTATTGCCATCTTCTTCAGCTGTCCATACCTATGACCATACCTGGAACTTTGTCATCACCTAGTCTGTCTGACCGAGAGCTCTGGTGGCATAATGCCTAAGGCATTTGACTGCTAACCAGAGGCTCATGGTTCAAACCCACCAGCCACTCCTCAGAAGGCAAATTGGGCAATCCACTCCTATAGATATACCACCTCGGAAACCCAAGGGGCATGACTATGAGTCGAATCAACTCGGTGACAATGAGTTTGGTTTTGGTTAGTCTGACCTCACAATTTCCAAAATCAGTGAGCATGGCCCCAATTCTCTCAACTCTTTCATCCTTCCCTACCACCCCACTCTTTAACATCATCTATACCACATCTGCTTGAAATGGCCCATAACAGACTCACTTATTCATTAATTTGTTTTTTGTTCAACATTCATCATTCAACATTCCTTAACTTCTATGAGCCATGTACTGTGACACAAAGACCAATAAGACATAATTCATCACTTCCAATAAGCTGGCAGAATTGGCAGACAAGGTATCTAGACCCTCGACAATAAAGAAATGAGAAACCAATTGAAACAGATATAGATAATAATCCTGGACCCCTGACCTTTGAAGGACAAGATAAAGAAGTGGATCAAATACCAACTAGTAAAAGAAACTGAATGAAAACAGAAAATAAGAAGACAAACAGAGCCATGGACTATTGACTGGCCTGATGGTGCAGCCCTTTGAATAATCACAAGTGGCATTCCAATCAGGGCAGTAACCTGTTAATCAGCTCTGCTTGCCAAGGACTGTGTGAGCACCCACATTGTTGGCTGGTAACCAGAAAGGTGCAATATTCTTGTATTCCACATCTCCCAGTGACCAGCGGTGCAGCCATTCCCCACCTCCACCCACCTTCTGAAGCAGCAAAAATTCCATCTCAGACTGGGTGTCCTGCCCCTAGCTGCCTCTGAGCAGGCAGGAACTGGTTCCTGGACCAGGTGCCCTGCTCCTGGCCACCTTTTGGGCTTGCAGGACCTTATTCTGGGATCAGGTATCCTACCTCAGTTGACTTTTGGGATGGCAAGAAATTCTTCTTCTGGGAGCAGACACCCAACCTCCAGTTGCTTTTTGCACCAGGAGGAACTCCTTCAGAGATGAGGTGCCGTGCCCACAGCTGTCTTTTTGGCTGGCAGGAACTCATTCTAGAACCAGATGCCATGATCCCTGCTGTCTGTTCAGCCAGCAGAAACACCACCAGGATGCTCTGTCTTCCCCTCCCCCACCTCCACCCCCAGTTTGCTCTCTCTGTGTCTTTTTTGGTATTTTTTTTTTTTTTAAAGTATTCCTTTTCTTTCTTTCTTTTTTTTTCTTTCCCTTCCCTTGTTCTTGGAGTTCCCCTTCTTTCTTTTTCTCTTTTTGTGTTCTTCATCACTTGTTTCCCTTTTTACCTTTTTCTTTACTGTTCTCTTTCCCTTATTCTCTTTTCTTTTTCCACACTCCACCCCCAGATTTTGTTGTTTTTTCTTTTTCTCTTTGTAGTTCACTTGTTTTTTTTTTTTTTTCTTTTTCATTTATTTCTTTTCTTTTTATGGTTGTTCTTGTTTGTTTGTCTTCTCCTACTTACTTTCTTTTTCTTTTCTTTATTTATGTTATTGTGCTTTTTGTACGTTTTGTTGTCTTGTTTGATTTTGTTTCCCTTTTTGTTTATTTTGTTTTATTTTGTTTTGGTTTTTTTGTCCCACCAGCTGGGAGATACTAACCACACAACCCAATCACAACTGCACCTCCTGCAGACCCACCACCAGCCTCTGCAACAACTGATGAAAGACAGCGGCCAATACCAGCCCAACTTGTCCTCAGTTGCTCTACACCAACAGCTAACAGAGATCTGTGCACACAATCTCCTCCTCTGTCAAACCCACCAGGAGACAGGTGGTGAGTGTCTACATGCTGCCAAACTAGGGGACAGAGTAACAAGCCTACTCACTGACACTTATCAAAACAAAACGAAGGAAGAAAAAAACCCAAGTGAATCACACCAACTTGCAATCTGATCACAAATATAAATATGATGACATCACAATGTCTCGAAGACAACCAACAATCCCAGTTCACACAAAGAAGCAAGATAAAGTAGTACAAACAAGAGACCAGAATACAGAGCCAGGAAACCTCCCTGAGGAAGAAATGGCATTGGAACTACCTGATCAGCAATTAAAAATAATTATATTTAGGTATCTTCAATAGATTATGGGACAGATCAAGGAAACCACTGACAAAATCAAGGAAAATACAGATATAACTCTAGAAGAATTCAGGAAAACAACAGAGGAACAAACTAACAAAACAAATGAAAAATTAGAAACCATACAAAAATAGCAAGGAGAAATCAAGAAGATTAATACTAAGATTTCAGAAATAGATAACACATTGAAAGGACAAAGGAGTAGAACCTAATCAATGGAAGACAGAATTAGCAAGATTGACAGCAAATCTCTCAATACTATTTTGTTAAAGGAACAAAAAGAAAAAAAGTCTAATGTTTATATAGGACATCATCAAGAATAACTTATGTATGATTGGCATTCAGGAATACAAAAAGACAAAAAAAAAAAAAAATCAAGAATTTTACATCTAGGAAAAATAAAAAGTAAACATCACTCCAGAGGATATTCAAGTGGCCAACAAACATATGAAGAAATGCTCATGATCATTAGCTATTAGAGAGATGCAAATCAAAACAACAATGAGATGCTTGGTCACAGCCAGCTACCCAGAGGGACCGAGTAGTTGATCCTGCGGGCTTGCGACCATAGTCGCAGGGGACATCAAGCTCAATTGGCATAACATACTATACAAAACATTGTTCCACCTACTACTTTGGCGAGTAGCGACTGGGACCTTAAA
>NW_006921652.1:10246066-10252954 GCF_000298275.1 Orycteropus afer afer
ATCCTTTGTGGTGATGAATGCCATGCCACTCCTCTTCAAATTGTCATTCCTGGCATAGTAGATCATATGATTATCTGATTCAAAATGGCAAAAACCAGTCCATTTCAGCTCACTGATGCCTAGGATATCAATCTTTATGCATTCCATTTCATTTTTGACAACTTCCAATTTTCCTAGATTCATACTTTTTACATTCCATGGTCCGATTATTAATGGATATTTGCAGCTGTTTCTCCTCAATTTGACTCATGCCGCATTAGCAAATGGAGGTCTCAGAAACTTTACTTTATCCATATCAGTAACATTGGTTCTACTCTGATGGCTCATCCTCCTGTACTGTATCAGACAACATTTCCAGGCTATTCATAAAGTTACACAGTAATGTATCAGACAGTGTGTCTCTGCTATTCATAAGGTTTTCCCTGGCCAATTCTTTGAGAAGTGCATGGCCTCTTCCTAGTCTGTCTCAGTCTGTAAGCTGTGTTGAAACCTGTGCACCATGTGCAACCCTGCTGGCATTTGAAACACCATGGTACAGCCTCAAGCCTCACAGCAACATGCAAGCCACCACAGTATGACAAACTTACAGATAAGTTTGTCTCCCTTTGCTGTTCAAAACCTCTCTGCTTCCTGCCTCCTGGGGTTGAGGCCTGTGTCCTTCCCCTTACCTGGATCCCTGCCACTCTATCTGTGGTCCCCCAGTTTCTCTTTCCCCTACTTCCTGCTTCTTGGTGGTGCAGTCTGTGTCCCTCCCCTTACCTGAGATCCCTGCCACTGCTTGGTCTGGGATGTATCATAATCAAAATTTCCAAAACCAAAGACAAAGAAAGAATTCTGAAAGCAGTGTGGGAAAAACAAAAAGTTACCTACAAAGGGCAACCAATAAAACTAAGCTCTGATTTCTCAGGTAAAAAGTTATGCAGGTGAGAAGGCAATGGGATGACATATATAAAACCTGGGAGGAAAAAATAATTGCAACCAAGAATTGTAAATCCAGCAAAAGTGCCCCTAAAATATGATGGTAAAATTAGGACATTTCTAGATAAACAGAAATTAAGATAATTTGTGAAAGCTAGAACATACCTTGCAAGAGATGCTAAAGGAAGTCCTTCAGCCAGACAACTAACAAAAACAGACAACAACTGATGATTAACACACATGATTACATAACCCAGAAACCAATCCACCATGGAAGTATCCAAAGTAAAATAAGCCTACAAGACTGTTAACAGGAAACCAGAGACATTAATTTATAAATGAGAACAACTACAAAGCAAAATGAGGGAATAAATAATATAGTTACAAAACTTCCAAATGCTGAGGAAGTCAAGACAATTTCAAGATAGAATGGACTGTTTTAAACTCAGGAAGAAAATAATAAATCACAGTGTAACCTCAAAGAAAATAATAAATCTTCTCATCAAAATAAAAAAGGGGAAAAGTCAAAAATATTTAGCAAATACTAAAACAATAACAACAAAGGAAATGATAAGGAAATTCATAAATAAATTAGCTCAGCAGAAAAAATGATACAGTATAAAAAATCAGCACACCACAGGAAAAAAATAAAATAATAAAATGATAGCAATAAATTCATACTTGTCACATAATGTTGAATGTAAAACAAACTTTGCTCTGTAAATTTTCACCTAAAGCACAATAAAAAAAATTAATTTAAAATTCATACTTGTCAATAATTACACTGAATGTAAATGGATTAAATGCACCAATCAAGACACAGAGAGTTGTGGAATGGATAAGAAAATATGACCCATCAATATGCTCTCTACAATAGATACATCATAGACACAAAGACAAAAATAGGCTAAAAATCAAAGGTTGGAAAAAAAATATGTCAAGCAAGTGAAAATCAAAAAAAAGCAGGAGTGGCAATATTAATTTCTGATGAAATACACTTTAAGATAAAAACTACCATCAAAAACAAGGAAGGACATTATATAATGATTAAATGGTCAATCAAACAAGAAGACATAACCATAATAAATATCTACGCACCCAATAAGAGAGTTCCAAAATACATAAATCACCTATTAACAGAATTGAAAAGACAAATAGACAACTCTACAATAATAGTAGAAGACTGTAATACACTACTGTTGATGAATAATAGAATAACCAGAAAGAAACTCAACAAAGACACAGCAGAACTGAATAACCCAATCAACCAACTTGACCATATAGACTTGTACAGAACACTTCACCCCAAAACAGCACAATATACATTGCTTCCGGTACATATGGAACATTCTCCAGAATAAACTCTATGTTAGGCCAGAAAGCAGGCTTCAATAAATTTAAAAACTCTGAAATACTGCAAAGTATTTCACAATTGTCACCAAAGAAAACCAAACCAAACACACTGCCATTGAGTCGGATTAGACTCATAGAGACCCCTCCTTGGGTTTCCAAGCCCGTATCACTATGGAAGTAGATTGCCCAACCTTTCTTCCAAGGAGTGGCTAGTTGGTTTGAACCGCCAACCTTCTGGTTAGCAGTCTTATGCCTTAGGCACTACACCACCAGAGATACAGTGGTCACAGTGCTGTAAAATAGGGTGTTCCTCAGTTTCCTGTGTTTGCTTTTTTTTCCCTTGATCTCCCTGTTTTGATTTCTAATTTTATAGCACAGTGGTCACAGTGGTCACACCCTCCTTAAAAACTACTAGATAATAGAAGAAATAAAAAAATGAAATTAAGATATTCCTAGAATCAATAAGAATGAAAGCAAAACATGGAAAAATCTTAGGACACAGCAAAAGCAGTGCTCAGAGGAGAATTTATGAAAATAAATGCCCACATCAAAAAATCAAAAAGATTTGATAAAATCTAACACCCATTCCTGATTTAAAAACTCTTAGAAAATAGGAATAGAAGGTAAATTTCTCAACATAATAAAGGGCATATATGCAAAACAAACAGCCAACATTATTCTCAACAAAGAGAGACTCAAAGCATTGCCCTTGTGAATGGGAATTAGACAAGGATGCCCTCTATCACCACTTCTATCCAACATTGTGTTAGAAGTCCTAGCCAGGGAAATAAGGCAAGAAAGGGAAATAAAAGACATCTAAATTGGCGAAGAATAAGTAAAACAATCTCTGTTTGCAGATGGCATGACCCTATACATAGAAAATCCAAGAGACTCAGCAAGAAACCTATTGGAACTAATTGAAAGATTCAGTAAAGTGGCAGGATACACGATCAACATATGAAAATAAGTTGGATTCCTCTACGTCAACAAGAGATTTCTGAGGTGGTTAATCTTTACAGAAGTAGACTGCCCTCTCTTCCTTCCATAGAGTGGCTGGTGGGTTTGAACTGCCAACCGTCTGGTTAGTAGTTAAATGCCTTAGGCACTGAGATTATGCTGAGTGAAATAAGTTAATCACAGAAGTACAAATACTGTATGAGACTGTTATTATAAAAAGTCAAGGAAAGGATTACACAGGGAAGGAAATTTTCTTTACTGGTTACCAGAGATGAGAGGACTGGGGAGGGGAAATTGCTAGCTAGGTAAGAGACATGTGTTGATTTGGATGGAGGGAAAGGCATATAACAAAGTATGTAACCAGCACAACATCACTAAGGAAAAAGAAGTCACAGAGAGGTACAGAAGAGGTACAGACAACAAAAGTAAATACTATTGCACACACAATACCGTACTCTCAGTAATAACAAACACTAATCTATGGGTAAATACATAGGTAGACAGGCAAGATCAGGTACAGGTAGGTGAACAGGAATAAACTCATGACCATATATGGGTTTGGCAGGCAATATTCCCACATACATATTTGTTTGTGCTATAAAAATGTCCATATGCACTATAGAGCTAACAAAGGACAAAGTTAGGGTAACTTCTTAGCCACAACCAAGCACTTTGAGGTAGTGAGTTACTGGGCCTGTGAGCTCAAGACTATGGTCACAGGGGACATCAAGCTCAATTGGCATAACACAGTACACAAAAATATTATTCTACATCCTACTTTGGTGAGCAGTGACTGAGTCTTAAAAACTTGCAAGCAGCCAGTCATCTGACATACAACTATTAGTCTCTCCTCATCCAGAGAAAAGAAGAGTGAAGAAAATCAAAGACATATGGAAATAATTAGTCCAAGGGACCAATGGACCACAAAACTCTCAGCCTACACAACCCTGAAACCAGAAGAACTAGATGATGCCAACCACTTGGACAGGGGTCAAAACTGGAGATCCTAGATCAGGTGGGAGAATAAAATGTGGAACAGAATTCAAAAACATAAAAAGAGTAGGATTACCTATTGGATAGAGACAGATAAAACCCATGAGACTATGGCCCTGAGTCACCCTTTGGTCCTGGAATTGGACTCACTCCTTTCAGTCAATTCTCAGCCAAACAATAGATAGGCCTACAAGCTGAACAACTGCAGCAGGGAGTTGTAGTCCTTACAACAGTCAACCATGGGAGATCAGAAGGGCAGCATTTGCACAGAGGAAAATCTAGGGAGGCAAGAACACATAGGTAAGAAGGACACAGGGAAGATGTAACCACATGGAAGAAGTGAGAGAAGAGCTGTTAGACTGTGGGAATTGTAATCAATGTCACACACACACAAAAAAAAAATGTATATGAACTGTTGAATGTAAAACAAATCTGCTTTGTAAAATTGTTCCCATATCAAAATAAAAAGTTAAAAAGAAAAGAAGAGCCAAAATTAACATGTTAATTTAGAAAAAGAGCAGCAAAAAAAAAAAAAAAAAACCTACAGTAATATAAATAAATAAATAGATAAACCCTCATTGCCACTGAGTCAATTCCAACTCATAGCAATGCCCATTGGGTTTCCAACGCTGTAAATCTTTCCAGAAGCAGACTGCCCCATGTTTCTTCTGCAGACCAGCTGTTGAGTTTGAACCACCAACCTTTTGGTTAGCAGTCAAATGCCCTAACCACTATACCACAAAAGCTCCTTCTATAGTCACCAGAAAATAATAATAATAATAAAGATGAAGCAGAAGTAAATGAAACAGAAAAAAACAACAGAAAGAATCAACAGACTAGAAGGTGGTTCTTTGAAAAGATTAATAAAATCAACAAACTACTAGCAAATTTAACACAGGTAAGGAAGGAGAATAGGCAAATAACATGAACAAGAAATGAAATGGGCCATGTCACAACAGAATAAGCAGAAACAAAAAAGATAACATCAGTATACTATGAAGACCTATACTCCAATAAATTTGAAAACCTAGAAGAAATGGACAGATTTCTAGAAACACACTATTTACCTAAACTAACAGTCTCTGGTAGAAAATTTGAACAGACTGATAACAAAAGAAATTGAACAGATCTTAAAAAAACTACCAACAACAACAAAAAAGTCCTGCCCCAGATGGCTTCACTGGCAAATTCCACCAAGCATTCAGAGAAGAACTGACACCAATTCCACTCAAACTATTCTAGAATATATATACATAAAAAGGAGGGAATACTCCTAAATTCATTTTATGAACCATGCATAACCCTGATTCCAAAGCCAGACAAAGCTACCACTAAAAAAAAAAGAAAATTATAGACCAATATTCCTCATGAACATAGACACAAAAATTAGCCAATAGACTCCAACAACATATCATAAATAAATAAGTATATTATGACCAAGTGGGATTCATACCAGGTATGCAGAGATAGAAAGTTAGAAAAACAATCAACATAATCTATTACATAAATAAAAAAACTATGTGATGATATCAATTGACATAGAAAAGGCATATGACAAACTCCAACACTCATTCCTGATAAAAACACTGAGTAAAATGGGAATAGAAGGTAAATTCCTCACCATAATTAAATATACAAAACCAACAGCCAACATGATGCTCAGTGGGGAAAGACTGAAAACATTCCCCTTATAAATGGTACCAGGCAAAAATGCTCTTTATCACCACTCCTATTCAATATTGTATCAGAAGTCCTAGCCAGAGCAATAAAGCAAGAAAGAGAAATAAAAAGCATCCAAATTGGCAAAGAAGTAAAATTATCTCCATTTGCAGATTATATGATCTTATACATTGAAAATCCCAAAGACTCAGTAAGAAAATAACTGGAACTAATTGAAAGTTTCAGAAGTGACAGGGTACAAGATCAATATACAAAAAAGTCAGATTCCTTTACAAGAATGAAGAGAGCTCTTAAAAAGGAAATCAGAAAGTAATACCATTTACAATAACCCCCCAAAAGATGAAGTGCTTAAGGATAAGTCTAAGCAGAGACACAAATGGCCTATACAAAGAAAACTACAAAACACTATTACAAGAAACCAAAAGAGACCTACATAAATGGAATAATATACCATGCTCATGGATAGGAAGGTTTAATATCATGAAAATATCAGTACTACCATAAGTGATCTACAGATACAATGTAATCTTCATTCAGAGTCCATTGTCTTTCTTTAAAGAGATGGAAAAACTAATCTCCAACTTTATATGCAAAGGAAAGAGACTTTGGATAAGTGAAGCACTACTAAAGAAGAAGAAGAAAGTAAACAGCCTCACAATGCCTGATTTCAAGATCTATTACACAGCCACAGTAGTTAAAACAGCCCAGTACTGGTACAATGACAGACACATAAGCCAACAGAACAGAATTGAGAATCCAGAAGTAAATCCATACACCTATGGACAGCTGATCATTGATGAAGGGCCAAAACTCATTAAATGGGGCAAAGATAGTCTCTTAATAAATGGTGCTGCAAATATTCAGCATACACTAAAACAACAGCAACAAAGGAAATGATAACACAAGGACATTATGCTGAGTGAAATAAGTCAATCACAAAAGGACAAATATTGTATTAGTCCGTTATTGTAAAAGTTAAGGAAAGGT
>NW_006921652.1:10253054-10253593 GCF_000298275.1 Orycteropus afer afer
AGCATATCACAGGTTGTTAATGATTCTTCCTCCAATCTTGATGCCACATTCTTTTTCATATAGTCCAGCTTCTTGGATTATTTGCTCAACATGGAGATTAAATAAGTATGGTGAAAGGATACAACCCTAATGCACTCTCCTCTTGATTTTAAACCATTAAGTATACCCTTGTTCTGTTTGAATGATAGCTTCCTGGTCTATGTACGGGTTCCTCATTATCCATAATTTGTTAAGATCCACACAATCAAATGCTTTTGCATAGTCAGTAAAACACAAGTAAACATCTTTCTGGTATTCTTTGCTTTCAGCTAAGATCCATCTGATATCACCAATGATATCCCTTGTTCCATGTCCTCTTCTGAATCCAGCTTGCCCCTCTGGAAGTTCTCTGTCAATATACTGCTGTATATTTGAATTATCTTCAGTAAGATTTTATTTGCATGAGATATTAATGATATTGTTCAATAATTTCCACATTCTGTGGGATCACCTTTCTTTGGAATGAGTACAAATATGGATCTCTTCCAGTCAGTTGGCCA
>NW_006921652.1:10254587-10264304 GCF_000298275.1 Orycteropus afer afer
TTGTACTAGAAGAACCAGATGGTGCCCGGCTATCACTGTCATCCACTTGGAAGGGATGTAGGAGATCCTGGATAGAGAGAGAGAACAATGTGGAACAAAATTCAAAATCATTTGGAGGGAAAAAAAAAAGGTGAGGACCAGGTTTGCTGGTCCAATAGAGCCTGGTGGAACCACTGAGAGTATGGTGCCTAGCTGCCTTCAGGTCTGGAATTGAACCCACACCTGTGGTTTCCAGCCAAACAATGTACAGGCATGTGAGTTAAACATTTACCTCAAGTAGACAGACGCCCTGGAGAGAACGATCACAGGAGAAGGAAGGGCTGCTTATGCACAGGGAGATAGCTCAGGGTACAGGAGAGTATGGAGGTTTGGTCACTGGGAAGAGGTAACTATGGGGAGGAAGTGGGAGGCGAGCTGTTGCATTGTGGTAAACTGTGGTCAATGACATGAGACAAAGTATATGTGAACTGCTGTATGGAAAGTGAATTTTCTCTGTAAATCTTCACCCAAATCACAATAAAATAAATAAATAAATAAAGGCTTAGTTTAAAAAAAAAAAAAGACATCATTCATATCCTCAAGGCATGTGCAAGCTACTAAAGGAGACAGATGTCATAAAGGTATTAAAGGTGCATTAGTTAAAACCACGTGCATGTAATAGTAGAGGCATGAAAGAGAGTACGGCCTATTTCACCTGAGCTAGACATGAGGTTTAGGAAGGATATTCTAAATGACATATCACTCACTTAAGTCTTAAAAGACTGAGGAAGTTTTCCAGGTGATCAGTGCCAAGAAGAACATTCCAGGCAGGGGAAATAGTAGGCACCAAGGCATAAGGGTATGAAACAGCATGTCACAGCCTGATCATTTCAAGTACTAGGGTATGGCCAGCTCATAAGAGATGAACTTGGAGCAGTTCATCAGTACTGTATCATACATTCCATATCAGGGAATTCAGATTGAGCAATTGGAAGCCTTGAAGGATTTTAGGAAGGATGGTAACATGCTCAGATTTGCACTGTAAACATTTCAACCTGGTGACAGTCTGAACACTAAAAAGGAAGAAGGCAATCCTAATTGGGATTGAGAAACACCACTCAAAACATAATCGCCAAAGTCTCAATAAGAGGTGTTGAGAGTTCTAATCAAGGGTGCTCAAAGTGTGCTGCTTGGGCCAGCAGCATCAGCATCACCTGAGAGCTTTGTGAAAATGTAAACTCTCAGGTCCACCCCAGACTTCCGGAATCCAAAATTGTGCTTTAACGCTTTCAAGACGAAATTATTTTCTGCTTTAATTTTTTGTTGAAACCATGCACTTTCCATAATGGAAGTCATTTTGAATTAAATGAAGAAAAATAAATTTGAGGTAATATACAGTTAGTGGGACATATATATTATGCTAGAAGCTCTGGTAGCATAGTGACTAAGGCACTTGACTGCTAACCAGAGGCTGATGGTTCAAACCCACCAGCCACTCCTCAGAAGGAAGATTGGGCAATCTACTTCCATAGTGATACTGCCTCAGAAACCCAAGGAGGGGTCACTATGAGTTGGATAGGACTTGATGGCACATAACAACAACATATATCCTGAGGGGAGCTCTGGTAGCCTAGTGCCTAAGGCATTTGACTGTTAACTAGAAGGCTGGCAGTTCAAACCCACCAGCCACTCCTCAGAAGGAAGGTTGGGCAATCTACTTCCGTAGTGATACCACCTCAGAAACCCAAGGAGGGGTCGCTATGAGTCGGGTCCGACTCAATGGCCGTGTATATATATTCTGAGGGATCTCTTGTGTTGGAGTTGGTGGGATGAGGCCCATTTCTTCAGATTCATGCAGTTATACAGAACCCCACCAGATGGCAGCATGCAGTAAAACTGGGGTAGAAGTTTCCTACTTTCCCACTGGAAAATGTAAATGGGCACTGTATGTCTCATAGGTCGTGAAAGGGTTAACAATACAAGTTTTAACAGTCCCTCCAGGTGATTCTGATGCTCTCTGTTGTTGTTATGTGCCCTTGAGTCAGACCCGACTTGAGTTTCCAAGGCAGTATCACTACGGAAGTAGATTGCCCAACCTTCCTTCCAAGGAGTGGCTGGTGGGTTTGAAGAGCCAGCCTTCTGGTTAGCAGTCAAGTGCCTTAGGCATTATGCTACCAGAGCTCCTCTGATGCTCTCTGAAGTCTGAGAATCAGTACTCTGAACCAGCCATGGGCATATTATTGTCCTTGGGCAGCCTCTTTTTATAAATAGTTTCATCATAACGTAGCCACAACCATTCACTTAGGGATTGTCTGCTGCTGCTTCCTTGCGACCACAGCAGAGATAAGTCATTGCAATAGAGACTATTTTGCCCACACACCTAAACATTTACTATTTGGCCCTTTAAGAAAAAGTTAAACTAATGGTTCTTAGCCCTCACTGCCTATTAGAATCACCTGGAAAGAATTTTAAAAATTCCTCAGGCCCAGGCTGCATCCCAGACCAAAAATAATCAGATTTCTGGAGTTGGGTCCCAAGCATCAGTACTTTTAAAATAGGGCTTTGAATTGGTTCAAAACAGTTCAGTTATGGCCAAAAAAAACAAGGGCAGGATTCATACTGCATAGCAATTAAATCTCTTGTGCACTGAATTTTGAACTGAGTAGGAAATAGGCAATGATGCCTCTCTCAAGATGGTGGCCAAGTGCACAGCAATACACATTTAAAGCAGAGTGGTCAGCTGCCATCTTTGAGTGGGGCATTACTGGCTTTTTCCTAACCCTAAAACAAATCCACTGACATCAAGCCAATTCAGACTCATAGTGACCCTACACAACAGAGTAGAACTACCCCATAGTATTTCCAAGGCTGTGAATCTTTATGGAAGTAGACTGCCACATCTTTCTCCAGTGGGTTTTCTCTGGTGGGTTTGAACCTCTGATCCTTCAGTTAGCAGCTAGGTGTTTAATCACTGTGCCACCAAGGCTCCTGGCCTACTTCCTACCTGCAAGAGATTTGTTTGCTATACAATGTGTATGCTGCCCTCGTTTCCCTCAGCTGTGACTGAATCATTTCAAACTGGTTTGAAGCCTTGTTTTAAAGTTCCATGGCTGATTCCAGAAAGAGCCCTGGTGATACAATGGTTAAGCACTTGACTGCTAATCAAAAGGTTTGCTGTTGCTGTTCAAACCCACCAGTGGCTCCATGGAAGAAAATATCTGGAAATCTGCTCCTGTAAAAATTACAGCCTAGGAAACCCTATGGGACAGTTCTACTCTGTCATATAGATGCTTGCTATGGGTTGGAATCAACTCTAGGACACATGAAAACAACAGGTAATTCCAGTGTGCAGCCAAGGTGGAGAACCAGGAGACACAGCAGCGAGTTAGAAGGGCAATAGAGGGAACTAGGAGAAGAAAGACATCCAGGTTTCAGGCCACTGTTATGGCTAGTGATGAATAGGAACACGAAACAGCAGTAGAGTGGGTCATTGGTGCTGCTTGACAAGCCCTTCATTTGCCATCCCCATCTCTTCAGCAGCTGTTCCAAACTGTCCCCTCTCCCAGAAACTTATGTCCACCTTCTCCCTTAGCAAGTTATCTCTTCCTCAATTTAGAAATGTGGTTGTTGTTGGCTACCATCAAGTGGGTCCCCAACTCATGGTGACCCCATGCACAGCAGAATGAAACTTTGTCTAGTCCTTTGCCATCCCTATTTTTGGTTGCAGATAATAGCATTATGATCTATAGGATTTTCATTGGCTGATTTTTCAGAAATTGATCACCAAGTTTTTCTTCCTAGTCTACCTTAAGTCTGGAAGCTCTGCTGAAACCTGTGCAGTACCATAGCAACAAGCCAGCCTCAACTGACAGACAGGTAGTGGCTGCATGACTGACAGGCACTGGTCAGGAATCAAACCCAGGTCTCCCACATGGATAACAAGAATTCTACCATTGAACCACCACTGCCCCAGAAATGGATGCCATAAAACATCAACTCTCTCTATTTCATCTTCCCACAGTGACACACAGGTGAACATCTACTTTTACATCTTGTCCCTTCCAGCCTCAAAGGTTCAAGAATCATCCCAACATTATTCAAGTTGAACCACTCAGTAGTGCATTTGATTTTTTTTTTCCCTTCTTCCTCTCTCTCTCTCTCTCTCTCTCTCTCTCTCTCTCCCTCCCTGTCTCTGTCTCTTATTTTCAACCTTTCCTCTTTGCTGGCTTCTTTCTATAGGCCTCAGCTCAAGCCAATCATTCTCTAGAAAACTCTCTCAAAGAAGTTCACCAAAATGTTAGCAGTGTGTTCATATGGAAAATACAGAAATTTCATGGAAATACAGGTGCTTATCCACCCCACCACACCTCCACTATTGGCTATGTTGTCTACAGTTAATATGTAGATTTTGTAATGAAAAAATAGATGATATGCATGACCCATCAATATGCTGTCTACAAGAGACTCACGTTAGACATAAAGGCAAAAATAGACTAAAAATCAAAGGTTGGGAAAAGATATACCAAGCAAATAGCAACCGAAAGAGAGCAGGAGTGGCAATATTAATTTCTGATAAAATAGACTTTAAGACAAAAATGACCATAAGAGACAAGAAAGGACATTATGTAATGATTAAAGGTTTAATTGAAAAAGAGGACATAACCAATATAAATTTATACACACCCAATTAAAAAAGCCCCAAAATACATAAAGCAGACTTTAACAGAATTGAAAAGACAAATAGATGACTCCACAGTAATAGTAGGCGACTTTAATATATCACTTTCAATAAAAGATACAACTGAAAAGAAACTCGACAAAGATGTAGAACTAAATAGTATGATCAACCAATTTGACCTTATAGACATCTACGGAGAACTTGACCCAACAACTGCAAAATATACATTCTTTTCCAGCACACATGGAATATTATCCAGGATTGACTATATGTTAGGGCACAAAGCAAGTCTCAATGAATTTAAAACCACTGAAATACTGCAAAGTCTCTTCTCACATCACAATGCTTTAAAATTAGGAATCAACACTAGGAAGACATACAGAAAAAGAACAGACACACAAAAACTGAAGAACACCCTCCTTAAAAGTGACTGGGTAATAGAAGAAATAAAAAATGAAATTAAAAAATTCCTTGAATCAAATGAAGATGAAAACACAACATACCAAAATCTTTGGGATACAGCAAAAGCAGTGATCAGAGGGCAATTTATAACAATAATTTATCAAAAAAGAAAAAAGAGCTAAAACCACCACCATGATCCAACATCTCCAACAATTCAAAAAAAGAGCAGCAGGTAAAGCCTATAGTCACCAGAAGAAAAGAAATAATAAAGATTCAAGCAGAAATCAATGAAACAGAAAATAGAAAGACAATAGGAAAATCAACAAGACTAGAATTTGGTTGTTTGAAAAGATTAATAAAATCAACAAACCACTGGCAAACTTAACAAAGGAAAAGAAGGAGAAGATGCAAATAACACAAAAAAGAAATGAAAGAGGTGACATCACAAAAGAACCAACAGAAATAAAAGTAATAATATCAGTATACTATGAAGAACTGTACTCCAACAAACTCAAAAACATAGAAGAAATGGACAGTGTTTTGCTTACTTAGTACCACTCTAACAGCAAATGGGATGGCTTAAACAAACAGGAGTTTATTCTCTTACAGTTCTGGAGGATAGAAGTCTGAGTTCAAAGTGCTGGGCTCTATGTGCTGGGTGAAAGCCCCTCGACCTTCAGCTCTGCCTCTGGCTCCTGGCTCACTGAAGCTAGGGGCTGTCTTCAGTCAGGCAGCTGCTGGCTGCTAAGGCTGACAAACCCAAGGTTGAAAAGTAAAAAGGCACAGTCCCAATGTTACCAAACCACATGGCAGGCCATTAATTCAAGTCCATTGAAAGTCCCAAGATTGGCAGAGCATGGCAGGCTACTGAATGAAGACTCAGCTACATGCATGGTTCAAGTGTGCCAAAACCTGGAGAACTTCCTCAAAGTTGCTTCTTATATACTGGAAGCAGGCCATATCCCTAAAGCACCTACTCAGCTGCTCCAATAGATTCCACCATGGAGTTAATTACCAATCTCACTATGAGGAATAACCACAACCAGCTGCCCAGCCACTCAACCAGGCCCAGCCAAGTTGACCCATAAACTTAACTATCACAGATAGATTTCTAGAAACATACTACTTACCTAAACTAACAGACTGAGGTAGAAAACTTGAACAGATCCATAACAAAAAAAGAAATTGTATGTCATTAAAAAATTACCAACAAAAAAAAGTCCTGGCCCAGATGGTTTCACTGGAGAATTCTACTAATCATTAAGAGAAGAACTGACACCAATCCTACTCAAAGTATTCCAGAATATAGAAAAGGCTGGGATCCTACCAAATTCATTTTATGAAGCAAGCATAACCCTGATACCAAAGCGAGGCAAAGACACCACTGGAAAAGAAAAGTACAGACCAATATCCTTCATGAATATAGATGCAAAAATCTTCAACAAAATCCTAGCTAATAGACTCCAACAACATATCAACAAAAATAATAATACATCATGACCAAGTAGGATTCATATCAGGTATGCAAGGATGGTTCAACATTAGAAAAACAACCAACATAATCCATCACATAAATAAAATAAAGGGAAAGAATTACATTATCATGTCAATAGATGCAGAAAAGGCATTTAATAAAATCCAACATCCATTCCTGATAAAAAAAAATTCTCAGAAAAAATAGGAATAGAAGAGAAATTCCTCAATATTGAAAAGGCATATATGCAAAATCAACAGCCAACATTATTCTCAATGGAGAGAAACTGAAACCATTCCCCTTTTGAGCAGGAACCAGACAAGGATGTCCTCTATCTCCACTTCTATTCAACATTGTATTGGAAGTCCTAGCCAGGGCAATAAGACAAGAAAAGGAAATCAAAGGCATCCAAATTGGTAAGGAAGAAGTAAAACTATCCCTATTTGCAGATGACATGATCCTATACATGGAAAACCCAAGAGATTCAGCAAGAATACTACTGGAACTTATCGAAAGATTTAGCATAGTGGCAGGATACAAGATCAACATACAAAAATCAGTTGCATTCCTCTGCACCAGCAAAGGGGTCTCTGAAAAGTAAATAAGGAAATCAATACCATTTGCAATAGCTACCAAAAAGATAAGACACTTGGGGATAAATCTTACCAGGAACACAAAAGATTTATACAAAAAAACTACAAGACACTACTTCAAGAAACTATAAGAGATCTTCTTAAATGGAAGAACATACCATGCTCATGGATTGGAAGACTGAACATTGTGAAAATGTCAATACTACCCAAAGCAATCATCTATACATTCAGTGCAATTCCATCAACATTCTATAAAGACATGGAAAAACCAATCACTAATTTTATATGGAAAGGAAAGAGATCTCAGATAAGCAAAGCACTACTGAAGAAAAACAAAGTAGGAGATCTCACCCTGAAAACCTACTATACAGCCACAGTAGTCAAAACAGCCTGGTATTGATACAATGACAGACACAGTCCATTGGAACAGAACTGAGAACCCAGAAATAGATATATCAACCTATGGTCAGCTGATCTTTGACAAAGGGCTGAAATCATTTAAATGGGGAAGAGATACTCTCTTTCACAAATGGTGCTGGCAAAACTGGATATCCATTTGCAGAAAAATGAAACAAGATCCATATCTCACACCATACACAAAAACTAACTCCAAATGGATCAAAGACTTAAATGTGACACCTAAAACTATAAAGTTCATCAAAGAAAAAATTAGAGGCCCTAATTTATGGCATAAATAGACTATCAACCATAACCCAAGATGCACAAACAGCAGAAGATAAACTAGATGATTGATACCTTCTAAAAATTAAATTCTTATGTGCATCAAAAGACTTCTCCAAAAGAGTAAAAAGAATGGGAGAAAATATTCAGCAATGATATATCAGACAAAGGACTTATCTCTAAGATTTATGGCAAACTACAACACCTCAACATCAAAAACACAATCCAATTGAAAATGAGCAAAAGTCATGAACAGACACTTCACCAAAGAAGATATTCAGGCAGCCAACAAACACATGAAGAAATATTTGCGATTTTAGCTGTTAGAGAGATGCAAATCAAAAGAACCATGAGATACCATCTTGCCCCAGCATTAACGGCAAAGTTCAACAAGACAGAAAATAGCAAATACTGGCAAGGATATGGAGAGATTGGGACTCTCATACACTGCTAATGCAACTGTAAAATGATGAAACCACTGTGGAAATCTACTGGTATGAAAATTCCTCAAAAAGCTGGAAATAGAAATAGCATTGATCCAGTAATCCCATTACTAAGTATATCTCCTAAAGAAGTGATAGCCAGGACATGAATAGACATATGCACACCCATGTTCATTGCAGCACTATTCGCAATAGCAAAGAGATGGAAACAACCTAAGTGCCCATTAACCAAGGAATGGGTAAACAAACTGTGGTACATACACACAATGGAATATTATGCAACCCTAAAGAATAATATAGAGCTCAGGACCATGGTCACAGGGGACATCAAGTTCAATTGGAATAAACATTGTTCTACGACCTACTTTGGTGAATAGCAAATGGGGTCTTAAAAGCTTACAAGCAGCTATCTAGATGCAATGATGGGTTTCTACTCATCTAGACCAAAGAAAAATGAAGAAAACCAAAGATGCACGGAAACAATTAGTCCAAGGGACTGGCAGACAATGCAGTCTTCAGCCTGTATGACCATGAGACCAGAAGAACTAGATGGTGCCTGGCTACCACTGTCAACCATTCAGAGGGAATCTGTACAGGAGATCCTGGATAGAGTGGGAAAACAATGTGGAAAAAAACTCAAAATCATTAAAAAAAAAAAAAAAGACCAAGATTGCTAATCTCCTAGATCCAGGTAAGACCCCTGAGCTATGGCCCCTCATTACCCTTCAGGTCTCGAACTGAGCGCACTCCTGTGGGCTTCCAGCCAAACAACAGACAGGCATATGGGGTGAGCATTTACATCAAGTAGATACACTCCTTGGAGCAATCAATCACGGGAGAACAGAAGAGCAGTGTTAGCACAGGAAGACGGCTGCAGGGGGTGGGGGGTGCATGGTAGGAAAGGACACGGGAAAGAGGTAACTATAAGGAGAAAGTGGGAAGGGAGCTGTTACACTGTGGGGAATTGTAGTCAATGTCATGAAACAAAATGTGCATGAACTGCTATTTGGAAAATGAATTTGCTCTGTAAACTTTCACCCAAATCACAATAAAAATTTTTTAAAAAAAGAAAAGAATAATGTAGAATCTGCAAAACACCACCTAACATGGATGAACTTGGAGGACATTATGCTGAGTGAAATAAGTCAATCACAAAATGACAAACATTATATTAGTCCAATATTGTAAAAAGTCAAGGAATGGTTTATACATGGAAGGAAACTTTGTTTGGAGGGGAGGGGAGGATAAATTCCTAGATAGGTTGAAAAAATAAAAAATATGTGTGTGTGTGTGTGTGTGTGTGCATACGTACTCAACTCACTGCCGTTGAGTTGATTTGACTCATAGTGATCCCTCCTTGGGTTTCTGAGGCGTTATCTCTATGGAAGTAGATTGCCCAATCTTCCTTCCAAGAAGTGGCTGGTAGGTTTGAACCACCAGCCTTCTGGTTAGCAGTCAAATGCCTTA
>NW_006921652.1:10264419-10276555 GCF_000298275.1 Orycteropus afer afer
GCATTGAGTTTATGCTAATGGTAGTGGAATATTTTGGAAAAGGATAGCAATAATGGTGGCACAACATGAAAAATGTCATCAATGTTCCTGAGATGTAAATGGGGAAGTTGTTATGTTGGCAAATGTCTTGTTGTGTGTGTTTTCACCACAATAAAAGAAAAAAAAAAAAAGATGATACGTGTTTTTTTTTAATATCTCCCTCAACCATGTCCACGTTCCCACACCTCATCCTCATCTCTATCCTTCCCTTCTCAGGCAGCATCCCTGAAAAACTTGTGGTCCTGATCTTCAGTTCACCCCCATATGACTGTGGTCTGACCTTCATGCCACTCTCCATTGAGACTTCATTCAGATGACTTACTAATGGCCCAGTCAGTGGACTCTTTCAGTTTTTATTTCACTTGGCCTCTCTTTGACCTGGGCCAGAACCAAGCCTTTCCTTTTTGAAATTCTCTCTTTCCTTGACTTCCCCAATTGCTCATCTCCCAGTTCTTCTGCCTCTAAAATGTTTCTCCAGTCTCTTTTGAAAACACCCCTTTCCCTTCTGGCCTCCTGAACTTCCTGTTTCTATCCTCAGACCCAGGTGCAGATTACTCAACAAGCAAGGTAAGTGTGGGCTTACTTGTGCTTACTTACTACTCTGTAGTGAACACCTTCATATGCTTTTCACCACATCAAAGAAACTGTTCACTAAAGATTAGAAAGTAAGCACAAATAAACCTGTGTTTACCTTGCTTATGGGTAATCCATCCCTGTCAGGGATGGATTATAACTTTGAAAAGAGGCTTTGATTTTATAGAAAGGTACCATGGGGTTTGGAGACAAATGCCAGCCATACCAGAAACAGAATCTTTGATATAGTGAAAAAAAATGTAAAACTGTTCACTACTGCAAAGTAAGTAAGCACAAGTAATCCCATGCTTACCTTACTTTTTAGGTAATCAAACACTGCACAAGGCCTCTTCTCAGGGTACATTTTGTCTCATGCAAACTCCTGCACTCCCAATGCTGCAACCAGAACCAACACATCCAGGACTCCTAGATCTAAGCCCACAGCCACAGCCTACCTCCTGAACTCCAGACAGCCTGCCACTTGAGTACTTCCAAAGAGCTTCAGACTCAGCATGTCCAAATCTTGCTACTCCTCTTCCATCTTTATGCCTTCTCTCAATTGGGGACACATTCATTCATCCACCTGAGTCAGAACTTCAAGGTCTTCCTTAAAACCCTTCAGTGGCTCCTCATTTCCTGAAGGATGAAACCCAAGCTCATCTCATAGCCTCAGAGCACTTTCAGGTCCAGCCTGTGTCCCTCTAGACCTGCCTACTTTTCCAGCCCAGTATTTTTCAAACTGCAATCACTGATCCATTAGTTTAGTGGGTTGTGACAAGCTTTTGTTTTTAAAAACAGAATACAGACTAGCAGAGTGAGTTTATGTGGTACAAGTTTTGCTTTGAAGGACTTGTGCATAAAGACAGATACATAATTATACCGAGTCCTAGTGTAAAATGAATTTTATGCTGTGGTCACATTCAAAACAGTCTGAAGGCCACTACTCTGGCCCCTGTCTACTGTCTTTTCAGCTTTGTGCCTCATCTAGCGATTCTCTGACCTGCAGCTCAGACAAAAGGACCTGCTAGCAGTTCCCTGAATGTCACCATGTCATGCCCCGTGACCGTGAACCTGCTACTCTCTTACCCTATTTGCTTGGGTACCCTCCCCAGTCCCTTCCCTCCAGATTATCTCTTCCCTCAGAAGATCTCAGCCCCCAGAAGATCCCTCAAAGAACTCCCTTCTCTTCCAGAAGTTCCCTTCTTCCCAAGAAGATTTCCTCTTCTCTAGAAGATCCCTCCCCCTAGAAGACCAGTTTCTCCTCTTTCTTTTTGTTCCTTCCCCACCCTTAGTTCCCAGTACCTGCTTCTAACTAAACACCTCTTGCACATCTCCTCACGTCTTTGCTGACAGGTACATCTCCATCTACTAACCCATAAGCTTCTTACCAGCAGATATCATGTCTTACTCTTCTTTATACTTCTGACACAAGTTGATGCTCCAAAAAGTTTTACCAGGTGACTGCATGAATTCTGAGCACTGTGTTAAATGTTTTACATGTACTAATCCCCTGTGAAGCAAATATTATTGTCCCCATTTTTCAGATGAAATCAATAAAGCTCAGAGAAGGTGAGCAATTTGCTCAAGATTACATCACTTATGATAGTGAGAAGTCAGAAACAGGTTGTCTGTCTGTTTTCCAAACAAAAAAGGTATTGGGGAGAAATTATAAGCACTGTGAGAACTTATACCACCTCCACCACTTCCCAGGCACATGGAAACCCATTTGACTGGATTTGGGCCTCCCTCCACCACCCACACTCCTTCCCAGAGAGGTCACATGCTGAGATAGACGCTGAAGGGCCAGGAGAGTCCTCGAGATGCTACCTTCCCTGGCCCAGCCCTTGTCCACCACTTACTCTGGGTCCTTTGCAGCTGTTCCTGTGAAGCGAAGGTCGTGTAGAGAGTCTCCAGGCGGCCCTGTTCCTCCTGGATTTTAGCAGTGAGCGTTTTGGTGTTCTCTAAATCACGTTTTAGCCTCTGGATCTCAGCGTTGACCTTCTGCAAGCTACTTCCTAAGGTCTGGGTTCGGGCCTTTAAGGCTGCAGCATCCCTCATTCCTTGTTTTAGGGTCTGTATCTCTCTGCTGGCATTTTTCAAGTGACCATTTAATACCTGAATCTGAGAATTTAAAGCATTGGTGACTGTCAGCTCTGTTTTTAATACTTGAACCTGAGCATTTGTCTGTTCCAGACTGCTGTTTGTCATTTGGCTCTCAGCCTTGGCCTTTTCCAAATCTTTTCTTAATGAATGAATCTCATCACTTGCCTTTTCCAATTGACCTATTAATAACTGGATCTCAGCACTAGTCTTCTCTAAGCTGACTCTTACAAAGGTCTGCATCTGGGAATTTGCAGCATCTGTGTTTTGCAGACCTCCCTTAAGCTTTTGGATTTCAGAAGTGGCCCCTTCCAAACTATTTCTTAAAGCCTGGCTCTGGGTCCTTAAAATGTTGACACTGTTCAGATTGTCTCTCAAAAGGAAGATCTGAGCATTAGTGTTCTCTAAACTACTGTTCACCAACAGGGTCTGGGCGTTTGCTGTTGCCAAGCCTGCCTTTAATATCTGAATGTCAGTGCTGGCATTTTCTAAACCTCTGCTTAGTGTATGGAGCTCAATACTGGTACTTTCTGAACTGTTTTTTAAGAAACTCTGGGTCTGGGAGTTTAGAGCATGTGTCTTTTCCAGATCTCCCTTGAGCCTGTGGATCTCAGCATTGGCCCCCTCCAAAGAACTCCTTAACATCTGGGTCTGGATACTCAAGGTTTTGGCATCCGTTAGCTCTCCTTTTACCATCTGGATGTCAGCACTGGTGTTTTCTAGGTGACCACTGAGCATCTGGATCTGAGAACTGACATTGTCCACACTACACTTCAACACCTGGATCTCCACACTCCAGGTGCTGGAGTTCTCCACATGGTCTTTCAACATCTGGATAGCCTCTTGCATCTCTGACACCCTGAAAAAATGGTAGGGACCTGAAGGGGAGGAAATGGACAAGTCAGCCACAGAGGCCCATTAGATAGGAAACTGCATCAGCCAATCACAGTGTTCTCAAGATTTCCAAGGGGAAATATCTACTCTACAGCCCTGAATGCTCCTCCAGTGGCCTGTTTGTCACTATGGGTGTCTTGGTCCTGGAGATGGGCCACCTCAGAGTGTGGGCCAGAAAAAGAGAGAGAGAGGGAGAGAAACCTAATTAGCTATCACACGTGGACCAAGGAATCCAAAGGGCTGAAATATTTGTTTACTACAAACTAGCCAACCACCCAGAGTCATACTGGTAAGGTTTGGAACATTTTTCCTTTGTAATTGAACTGGAAAATAACTAGTTATATAATTTAGAGCTTGTAGTTTAATTCCACTGAAATTTCACTATTAGAGGATTATTATGAGAAAGAAATAAATATGAATAAAACCCATATTTAGGCCTGCACTGTATTTGTACACCAAGCATGGACCCTCTTGATTCATCATTGTTACTTCCTAAAAACCATGTAGACCATAATCATATGAATTTTCTGATCACAAATTCCATGGGGGGGGGGGAAGAAATGAAATAAAAACTCAAAATTCCCCTGGCAGAAGCACCCTATTCAATCCACAGGGCCAGGATGGAGGTCCATCATACCCTCCAGGAGACACTGTACTGCTAAGCTGAAATAGCCTTTTAAAGGACTGTCCTCCAGGCATATTATATAGGGCAAGTGTTCCTACAGAGCAGTTTGGGGATATAGGAGCACCGAGTGAAATGCTTTGGTCACCAGGGTCATTCAAGATAACTGCAGTCCCTTTCATTTGCAGTTTTTCCTACCAACTCCATCTGCAGCTGCCCTTGGTCCTGCTATCACCTCTTGAGTTAGCAGTAATCTGAGATATTCATGGTCACCTCCCGATTCCAGTCTTCCCTCAAGAATATAGATAACAACACAAGGGATTAGGGACCCTTTCTGGAGGACCCCTGCTCTATTCCTCAAGCCCTGACTAAATGACTATGTAAGGCCTCAGGCAGTGTCGCTATGGAAGTAGATTGCCCCATCTTCCTTCCGAAGAGTGGCTGGTGGGTTTGAACCGCCAGCCTTCTGGTTAGCAGTCAAATGCCTTAGGCACTATGCCACCAGAGCTCCTATAAATTTCTAAAAGAAAATATAAAAGAAAGGCTTTGCAACTTTGGGTTAGGCAAAGATTTCTCAGATACAACAGCATATGCATAATCTATAAAAGAAATAGATTGGTAAATTGCACTTTATCAAAATTTAAATCTCATCAAGAGTAAAAAGGCAAGCCACAGACTGAGAAAATATTTGCAAATAACATGTCTGACAAATGACTTGTATCCAGATATTAAAAACTCAAAATTTAATAATGAGAATTGAATTAAAAAAACAAACAACCCAATAAAATATGAGCAAGATATTTCAACAGACACATCACCAAAAAAGATTTATGGATGGCTAATAAACACATGAAAAAAATGTTCAGCATTCTTAAATAACTGCAAATGAAACTCACAATGAGATACTACTATATACCTATTGGAATGTGTCAGCATTGTTTTGTTTTAAATGAACAAGCCAAGTGTTGGCAAAGATGTGGAAGTACTTACTGGAACTCATACACCACCAGTAAGAGTGTAAATTGTACCATTACTTTGGAATTTGACAGTTTCTCAAAAAATTAAATATACATCTACCATATGATCTAGCCATTCTACTCCAAAGTATTTATCCATAAGAAAAGAAAGTACATAAAAGGACCTGCACATGAATGTTCATAGAAGCCTTATTTGTAATAGCTAAAAACTGGTCACAACCAAAATGTTCAACAGATGAATGGATAAACAAATTGTGATGCATCCATACAATGGAATGAAAAACAAACCCAGTGCATCGAGTCAATTCCAAATCATAGCAACCCTAGTAGAATTGTCCCAAGGTTTCCAAGACTGTAATGTTCACAGAAGCAGACTGCCATGTCTTTCTCCCATGGAGCAGCTGGTGGGTTTGAAACACCAACCTTTCAATTAGCATCCAAATGCTAACCACTGTACCACCAGGGCTCCTCATACAATGGAACAGTAAAAATCCAAAATCACAAACCCATTGCCATAGAGTCAATTCCAAGTCATAGCCACTCTATACCACTCAGCAAGAAAAAGCAATGGACTACTGATACAACATGGATGACTCTCAAAGCAATTTTACTGAATGAAAGAAGCCAGACAGGAAAAGAGTAACTGCTCTGTATGTCCTTTCACATAAAACTATAGAAAGTGCAAACTAATCTATAGTGACAGAAAGTAGATCAATGGTTACCTGTGGATGAGGCAATGAAGGGAAAAGGTGGATTATAAAGCATCACGGTTAGCTTCGTGGAGAGAAGGATGATGAATATTTTCATTATCTTCATTGTGGTGAGAGTTTCACAGTGCACACATGTGTCAAAACTTATCAAATTGTACAATTTAAGTATGTGCTTTTTATTATGTGTCAATTATATTTCAATAGAGCTGTTTTTCTTTAAAGAAAAAAGTGGGGGGGGAGGGGAGATTCTGAGGAGAGTGGAACCCATTTAGATTTAGAAGCCTGAGGGTTGTGGGAAAAGGTTTCTCCTGAGGTTTGAGCATCTCAATGCCCCAGCTTCCTCCTGCCCCCTCCACCCCACCACAGCTACTCACCATCTAAGTCCACAGGCAGCTGTTCAGTGGTGTTGTCTCCCAGACCCATGTTCTGAAATTTGGCAAATGAGGGATCTGCAGGTCTTGGGTGCTGTAGAGCTAAAATACCCCATTCCTGGTCAGCACAAACTCTCAGTCCTGGACCTAGGGAAACAGGCTGTCCCATCCCCAGTTCGGGTTCCAGAAAGAGGAATTAGCACTCCTGCATGAGGTTTCAGTTCTGAGGAAGTTGCCCCTTGGACAGCGTGACCTCAGTTTGGCCCCAGGGAAGGTCTGGACTGAGCCTGGGGCTGGGAGTGGAGTGGCACTGTGAGTCATTTTGGGGCATTAACGAAGAAGGAAGAAAGGAGAGTTGGTGGCATTTGAGTCACCTAGGAGCTTACCCATAGCAAAGAGAGCCACAAGGCAGGAGACCAAGGTCACAGCTGTAAACACCAGGGCAACCAGGGCAAGCCATGACGCCTTGCGGGCTGCAGGAGCCTTTGCCTCAGAGTCCATGCCTGCAGGGGATGAGAGTGTGCTGTATCACCTGGGACACCTGCCATGCTTAGCATACAGGATAGTTATGGAAAAGCAAAAGTAGGCACCTTAAAATGCTCATTAGGACTAACTATGGGATATTGTAGCCACACAAAGCCAAGTGGTAGAACCAAGATCATAGCTCTCAGAAAGTGGAGGAAGGGTCAGTGGTGCACAAGACACAGAACTTTTCAAAAGGGGGAGTATAAGTTTGGTTTGAGGGGAAGGAGGCAGAAGGGAAGGAGGGAGGGATGCAGGGAGAGAGAAAAGAGGGTCAGGAGCCCTGACCCAGGAATCCAGGGTCAGTCTCATTCATGCATCCTGATCGGAGCAAGACTCACAGCCTTTTGTGGCTGCTGCTTCCTCCACCAGCTGATGTGAGATCCCTGGAATGTGAAAAAGTGCTTTTCTCTCAAAGGCTTCCCTCTCTCAGGGTCAGAATTCACCCCACCGGCATTCTGAGAAGTGTTGTGCCTGAAAGTTCTGGGACAATGACAGAGAAATCCCCTCTATGACAGCAAGGTGTCAGCCCAGAAGCCTCCCAGGCCAACCCATTGTACAGAGCTGGAATTCAAAGCCAGGTCCATCTGAATTCATCCCTTTCTCTTGCCAGGTTGCCATTCCCAACTGAGGGGATGGAGTAGAGTTCAAGGAGATTTCCTGTGAGGACTGAGGGTCCTCATCCGCAGTCTGACCCACCTTTGCCTTTACCTGTTTGATCTAGAGGCTGGGAGAGCTATGAGCAGAGCTCAGGCCTTCCAGGGAAGAGTTCAAAGGGATGGTAGAGGGCTGGGCACAAGCACTCTAGTCCCCATTTTTCCTCACCTCTGGGATGCAGGGAGACACACTGGTTGTCTGTGCAGAAAAAGACTCTGTCATCATTCATCTCTCCTTCCTTCATCTTTCAGTGCTGCTCCCAGCCACCTGCCCTTCAAATGGGTGTCATGTGGGCCAACAGCAATGGGAGCAAAGCTGAGGTATACCAGACTTATATGCCCCTGACATAAATCCTGACCACTCTTGAAGCTCAACTCCCTCCCCCTGCTGACTCTGTGAAAACTGGCCTCAGGGGCCCCTCCTCTCAGGGGCTCCAAGGCGCCTGTCTGCCCAGGGCCCCTATCCTCTTCCTTTTCCATCAGCCCCTCCTCCTCTCCTCAGTCTTATCATCTCAATCTCTGCCACACCCAGCAACACCACACACAAACACCAACATCTGCTCCAAAGTTACAAACTCATCATTTCTCTTCCCTGTGGGCTAGCACTAGTCAGAGTTTCCTCCTCAGCGTTGTAGAGAAAAAATCATTGTGACTATGACTGATCCTTCATCCTAGCCCCAGTCCCATTCCTCATAAGTAAAAGGACATGAGAGTGAGGGGTGGAGAGTGGCTGGGTCAGTGGAACAAGTGTTTGCCAGTCAAAGGCAGGGTTCAAGTCACTCACTGCCCACTCACAACCTCATTATTGGCATTACAGGAAAGGCCCAACTTGATCCAAGATCTTGCCTTAAGCTGACTGTATCCCTGCCCCTCAAGTTGATCGAGTTCCCAGGGACTAACTCAAATGAAACTCAAGGCTAAGACAGGGCTGACGTGCTCCTTGTCAATGGGGTCCATAACTTCAGGGAGTTCCTGAGGTGTGATGGCCCAAGAATTAGAATACAGGAAAGTGAAGCATCCAACGGACAATGCCAGGAGCTGTGCTAGCCTGATGCCTCATCCTCGCAACAAGAGTAAACAGCTATGGCAAGAAAGGAAAATAAAAGGCATCCAAATTGGTAAGGAAGAACTAAAACTATCCCTGTTTACAGATAATATGATTTTATGCATAGAAAACCCAAGAGACTCAGAAAGCAAACTACTGGAACTAATTGAATCTTTCAGATTCAACATCGTGTCAGGATACAGGATCAACATACCAAAATCAGTTGCATTTCTCTACATCAGCAAAGAGATTTCTGAAAATTAAATAAAGAAATCAATACCATTTACTATATCTACCAAAAAAAGATAAAATACTTGGGAATAAATCTTACCAGGGACACAAAAGACCTAGAAAAAGAAAACTACAAAGCCCTACTTTAAGAAACTATAGGAGATCTACTTAAATGGAAGAATATATCATGCTCATGGATAGGAATACTGAACATTGTGAAAATGTGAATACTACACAAAGCCATCTATGCATTGAATGCAATCCTAATCCAGATTCTACCAACATTATTTAAGGACATGGAAAAGCCCATCACTAATTTTATGTGGAAAGGAAAGAGAGCTTAGATAAACAAAACATTACTGAAGAGGAAAAACAAAGTAGGAGGCCTCATACTCCCTGATCTCAAAACCTACTATACAGCCACAGTAGACAAAATAGTCTGGTATTTTTACAGTGACAGACACACAGAACAGTGGAATGGAACTATCCATCTATGATCTTTGACAAAGGTCTGAAATCCACTAAATGGGGAAGAGATAATCTCTTTAACAACTGATGCTGAGAGAACTGGATATCTATTTTCAGAAAAATGAAACAAAATCCATACCTCACACCATACACACAAACTAACTTCAGATGGTTCAAAGACTTAAAACCTAAAATGATAAATTTCATCAAAGGAAAACTTAGAGCAAACTTAGAGGTTCTAATATATGGCATTAATATACTACCAAATATAACTAAATATGCACAAACAGCAGAAGAAAAACTGGATGATTAGGACCTCGTAAAAAGTGCATCAAAAAAAACTTCTCCAAAAGAGTAAAAATAGAACCTACAGATTGGGAAAAAATATTCAGCAATGACGTATCTGACAAGGGACTTATCTCTAAGATTTATAAAAAACTCCAACACTTTAACATCAAAAACACAAACAGTACAGTTTTAAAATGGACAGAACATGTGGACCCTTCACCAAAGAAGAGATTCAGTTGGCCAACAAACACATGAAGAAATGCTCATGATCATTAGCTATTAACCAAAACCAAACCAAACTCACTGCCATCGAGTCAGATCTGACTCATAGTGACCCCTCCTTGGGTTTCTGAGGTGGTATCACTAAGGAAGTAAATTGCCCAACCTTCCTTCCAAGGAGTGCCAGTGGTCTTGAACCGCTAGCCTTCTGGTTAGTAGTCAAATGCCTTAGGCACTACACCACGAGAGCTCCTCATTAGCCATTAGAGAGATGCAAATCAAAACAGCCATGAGATACCATCTCACCCCAGCAAACAGAAAAGTTCAATAAGACAAAAAATAACAAATGCTGGTGAGGATGTGGAGAGATTGGGACTGGCATATATGTACTGCTGGTGGAACTGTAAAATGGTACAACCACTGTAGAAATTAGTATGGTGATTTCTTAAAAAGCTGGAAATAGAAATAGCATTTGATCCAGCAATCTCATTACTAGGTATATATTCCAAAAAAGTGACAGCCAGGACATGAATAGATATATGCACACCCATGTTCCTTTGCAGCACTATTCACAATAGCAAAGACAGGGAAACAACCTAAGTTGCCCGTCAGTGGAGGAATGAATAGCCAAACTATGGTACATACACACAATGCAATACTAAACAACACTAAAGAATAATCTAGAATCCATGAAACACCTCATAACGTGAATGAATTTGGAGGACATTATGCTGAGTGAAATATGTCAATCACAGAAGGACAAATATTGTATTAGTTCACTATTGTAAAAACTCAGGGAAAGGTTTACATCTGGAAGGAAAATTCATTTGTTGGTTACTAAGGATGGGAGGGGAGGGCGGGGAAAATTTGTCTAGCAAAGGTAAGAGACAAGCATTGATTTGGGTGAAGAGAAACGCAATATACCAAAAGCAAGTGGCCAACCAAAAAACACTGAGGAAAAGGAAGATACAGGAGGTATACAAGAGGTACAGACAACAAAGATAAACATTTTACACATACAATATTGCATTATCAGTAATAACAAACAATCTACAGGTGAAAACATAGGTAGACAGGCTAAATGATCAGGTATGGGTAGGCAAAAGGGAATATCTCCATGACCATATCTAAGTTTTGCAGACAATATTTCTACATACTTATTTGTATGTGCTGTAAGAATGTCCATATATACAATAGAGCTAACAGGGCAAAGTTATGATAATGTCTTGGCTACAGCAAAATACCCTGAGAGAATGAGTCACTGTGCCAATGGGAGTGGGACCATGGTCATGGGGGCATCAAGCTCAATTTGCATAACATACAACACAGAAACATTGTTGTACATCCTACTTTGGTAAGCAGCATCTGGGGTCTTAAAAGCTTGCAAGCAGCTTTTAAGATGCAACAATTAGTCTCTCCTCATCTGGAGCAAAGAAGAATGAAGAAAACCAAAGACATATGGAAACAATTAGTCCAAGGGACTACTGGACCATGAGAACTTCAGCCTACATGACCCTGGGAACAGAAGAACTAGATGCTGCCCAGCTATCAACTGACAACCACTCTGAAAGTGATCAAAATAGGAGACCCTGGATAGAGTAGAAGAAAAATGAACAAAACTCTAAATCATAAAATTAAAAAAAAAAAAAGGCTTACTGATCTGATAAAGACTGGTGAAACCCCTGAGACTACGGCCCCTAGTCACCCTTTGGGCCTAGAATTAACTCACTCCTGTGGCTTCCAGCCAAATGATAGACAAGTACATAGGTGAACATTTACACCAGGTGGGTATATTCCTTAGAACAATCAACCATGGGAGATGAGAAGGGCAGTATCTGCACAGGGAGATAGCTCAGATGGCAGGAATGCATAGGAAAGGACACAGGAAAAAGGTAACCATAGGGAGGAAGTAGGAACAGAGATGTTATATTGTGGAGATTGCAATCAATGTTATAAAACAAAATGTCTATGAGCTGTTGTATGGAAAATGAATTTGCTCTGTAAACTTTCACCCAAATCACTGTAAACACACACACACACACACACACACACACACACATGAAGAGTAACCAGCTGCACAGAACAAAGCTTCCATTGGTGGGTCAAAAGCCCCTCCTTCCAAAGTCAGTTTTGGGGATACAGGCAGATTCTTGTGCCTTGGTCCCTCTTCCTTCATTACTTCAGATGGTTACAAACATATTTAAAGGGGTCATATGATCTAGAACCAATGGTACTGAAGGAGGAAGTCAAAGCTGCAATTGGCAAAGAACAAGGCTCCAGGAATTGACAGAATACCGATTGAGATATTTCAACAAACGGATGTCCCATTGGAGGCACTCACTCAGTTATGCCAAGAGATTTGGAAGACAGCTACCTGGCCAACTGACTGGAAGAGATCCATATTTGTACCCATTCCAAAGA
>NW_006921652.1:10278200-10285578 GCF_000298275.1 Orycteropus afer afer
TTTTGAGTTTTGCTCCACATTGTTCTCCCACTCTATCCAGGATCTCCTACATAGATCCCCCTCCAAGTGGTTGACAGTGGTAGCTGGGCACCATCTAGTTCTTCTGGTCTCATAGTCATATAGACTGAGGATCACATGTTGCACCAGTCCCTTGGACTAATTATTCCCATGTGTCTTTGGTTTTCTTCATTCTTCTTTGCCCTGGATGAGGAGAGACCCATCATTGCATCTAGATGGCTACTTGTAAGCTTTTAAGATCCCAGTAGCTACCTGCCAAAGTAGGATGTGGAGCAATGTTTTTGTGTACTATGTTATGCCAATTGAACATGATGACCCCTTGTGACTTTGGTCCTGGCTTGGGACCAAGCCCATAGGTCCAACTACTCACTCCATCCGGGTAGCTGGCTGTGGCCAAGAAGTGACTACAACCTTGTCTCAATGGGTTATATGTTCTTTAATTCATCAAAGTCTAATTATATATTGGCCCCCATCTCATTAGCAACCTATTTGTAAGCTGTTAGTTATAACACTGCAATGGTTTATTCTACTCTTGTTGTGTTGCTTTTTCCTTTCACCCTCAGAAATCACATTCCTGGAGGAAAAATTGCTAACTAGTTTAGAGTCATGTGTTGATTTGGGTGAAGAGAAAGGCAATATAAAGTATGTGACCAGCACAATATCATTAAGGAAAAGGAAGATACAGAGAGGTGCACAAAAGGTATAGACAACAGAAGCAAATACTATTACATACACAATACTACATTATCAGTAACTACAAACACTAGTCTACAAGTGGATACACAAGTAGACAGGTGAGCAGATCAGGTGTGGGTAGGCGAACGGGGATATATCCATGACCACAGATAGATTTGGCTGATGATATTCCTACATGTGTATTTGTACTACAAAACTATCCATATACATTATAGAACTAATAGAGGACAAGGTTGGAGTACCTTCTTAGCCACAAGCAAGCACCTTGAGGGAGTGTGTCACTGGGCCTGTGAGCTTGGGACCATGGTCTCAGGGGGCATCAAGCTCAATTGGCACAACACAGTACATAAAAATATTGTTCTGCATCCTACTTAGGAGCTCTGGTGGCATAGTGCCTAAGGCATTTGACTGCCAACCAGAAGGCTGGTGGTTCAAACGTGCCAGCCACTCCTCAGAAGGAAGGTTGGGCAATCTACTTCTGTAGTAATGCTGCCTTGGAAACCCAAGGAGGGGTTGCTATGAGTCGGATCCAACTCAATGGCAATGCATTGCATTTTGCATTGTTACCCTACTTTGGTGAGCAGCAACCAGTGTCTTAAAAAGCTTTCAAGTAACCATCTCAGATGCAACTATTGATCTCTCCTCATGAAGAGATGCATGGAAACAACTAGTCCAAGTGACTAATGGACCATGGGAAACTCAGCCTTCATAACCCTGAGACCAGAAGAACTACATGGTTCCTGGCTACCAATGCCAATTTGAAAGGAATCAAAATTTGAGCTCCTGGATAGAGTGGGAGGAGCTCTGGTGGCATAGTGCCTAAGGCATTTGACTGCTAATCAGAAGGCTGGTGGTTCAAACCCACCAGCCACTCCTCAGAAGGAAGATTGGGCAATCTACTTCTGTGGGGATACCACCTCAGAAATCCAAGGAGGGGTCACTATGAGTCAGTGAGTCAGTTTCAACTTCACGGCAGTGAGTTTGTGGGGTTTTTTGTTTTTGTTTTTGTTTTTGTTTTTTGATACAGTGGTAGGAAGAATGTGGAACAAAATCCAAAAACACAAAAATGGCCAGAATTACTGATCAGAGAGAGACTGGTGAAACCCTAGAGCCTATGGCTCCAAGTTATCCTTCAGGCCTGCAACTAGATTCCCTTCCATGGATTAGCTCTCAGCCAAACAATAGAAAGGCCTAGGAGTAGAACACCTACCCCAGGAAGATGTACCCCTTAGAATAATCAACTGTGAGAGATCAGAAAGGCAACATTTGCATAGGGGAAAAGCTAAACAGACAGGGATGTATAGTTAAGAAGGGCATAGGAAAGGTATATAGTCCCAGGGAGGAGATGGGAGGAGAGCTGTTTATTGTTGGGATTGTAGTCAGTGTTGTGAAACAAAATGTGTGAACTGGTGAGAGTAAAATGAATCTACTTTGTAAATGTGTACCCAAGTCACAATGAAAACTTTAAAAAAAGAAAAAGAAAGAAATCCCATTCCTATGTCTTTTTCCCAGATCCTGGGGTCAGAACCCCATAGGTTTCTGGGCACTGAGCCAGCAGACTGCAAGCCCACTCTGATGGCTGAGAAACCACACCTTCAGTGCAAACTCCTAAGGCTGGAAGAGGAGGGCCAGCGTGGTCTGGGAGGAGCACCTTAGATGCCCACTTGGACCTCAGGAGCAAGAATTAGAATGGGCAGCCAGCCAATCTGTGATCTATCAGATGGAGGAGGTAGTGGTTGCCTGCATCAAGCTCATAATGACATTGGCATGAGCAGTATGTGTGTGAGAGTGGGGTGTGTGTGTGTGTGTGTGTGTGTGTAGCTGTATGAGGGAAGGCGCAGTAGGGTGAGTACAGAGCCCCAATTCCCCTGCCTTGTAGTTCCTGCCTGTAGAGAGCTGACCTGAGAGGAAAAGGAGGACACAAGAAGAAAGTGAAGTTGTCCATTTCTGGAGAAGTCAACAATTCAGCCTGAGACCTCAGGGTATCTACCAAGCCCATTCTTCCTTCCCTTGGGAGGTGAGCTGCTGAGGTACCTCCGCAGGAGCCAATCAGAGGCCTAGGAGTGGCAGCAGAAAACAAAGCTCCTGTCATGGGTTCCGTTTCCCTGCATGCAGGAAAGGCTAAAAGCAGGCCTACTCAGGAGCTTCTTCCTCCTTGGGGCTGAGAAGCTGAAGGAGCCTCAAAAAGAACCATCAGGAAGGGCAGAGGCTGGACCAGGAAAAGGCTAGGGTCCTCCAGACTTGGAGGACTCCTCCTCTTGTCCCCCCTCTTCCCCTGCCCCACAAGGCCCCAGCTCTTATTTCTCATGATGACACCACCTACCAGCAAGAAAGAAAACCTCCTGAAATGTAGAAGGTCTCCAAGTTTAACTAAGTCTTTTTTCTTATACAGATTCTTCACAGTTATTATAAATAAAATTGCTTTTTAGATTTTGTTGTATTTTATTGTTGCTATTCTATTATGAATGGAATATTTGATTCCATTATATTTTCTTACTGGTTTTTTAGATATATAAGGTATTTCTAGAAATCCATCCATTTCTTCCAGATTTTCAAATTTGTTGGAGTATAGTTCTTCACAGTATCCTGATATTATCCTTTTTATTTCAGTTGGTTTTGCTGTGATGTTGCCCATTTGGTTTCTTTTTTGTGTTATTTGTATTCTCTCCCTCTTTCCCTTTGTTAAATTTGCCAGTGGTTTGTCAATTTTATTAATCTTTTCAAAAAACCAACTTCTAGTCTTGTTGATTTTTCCTGTTGTCTTTCTATTTTCTGTTTCATTGATTCCTGCTCGAATCTTTATTATTTCCTTTCTTCTGGTGACTCTAGGCTTTTCCTTTTGTTCTTTTTCTAATTGTTGGAGATGTTGATTTAAAGTGTTGATTTTGGGCCCTTTCTTCTTTTTTGACATTTATTGTTATACATTTATTGCTATAAACTGGCCTCTGATAACTGCTTCTACTGTGTCCCAAAGATTTTGGTATGTTGTGTTTTCATTCTATTTGATTCAAGGAACTTTTTTATTTCATTTTTTATTTCTTCTATTACCCAGCCATTCTTAAGGAGATGTTGTTCAGTTTCCATGTTTGCTCTTTTTCTGTTGATCTTCCTATTGTTGATTTCTAATTTTAAAGCATTGTGATCTGAGAAGATGCTTTGCAGTATTTCAATGTTTTTAAAATTTATTAAGGCTTGCTGTATGGCCTAACATATGGTCTATCCTGGAGAATGTTCCATGGCACTGGAAAAGAATGTATACTGTGCTGTTGTTGAGTGAAGTGCTCTGTAGATGTCTATAAGGTCAAGTTAGTGGATTGTATTGTTTAGCTCTTCTCCATCTTTGTTGAGTTTCTTTCCAGTTGTTCTATCTATCATTAAAAGTGGTGTATTGAAGTCTCCTACTATAACTATGGAGTCATCAATTTGCCTTTTTCAATTCTGTTAAAGTCTGCTTTATGTATTTTGGGGTCCATAGATATTTATTATGGTTATATCTTCTTGTTCAATTGATCCTTTAATCATTATATAATGTCTTTCCTTGTCTTGTTATGGTGGGTTTTGTCTTAAAGTCAATTTGATCAGAAATTAATGCCACTCTTGCTCTTTTTTGGTTGTCATTTGCTTGATATATCTTTTTCCAGCCTTTGATTTTTAGTATATTTTTGTCTTTGTCTCTAAGGTGTGTGTCTTGTAGACAGCATATTGATGGGTTATGTTTTCTTATCCATTCTGCAACTCTCCGTCTCTTGAGGGGTGCATTTAATCCATTGACATTCAGTGTAATTATTGATAAATATGAATTGGTTGCTGTCATTTTGTTGTGTTTTTTCATGGTGTTCCTGGTTTCTTTGTTCCATATAATTTTCTGTGCTGAGCTCATTTTGTTTATGAATCATGTTATCATTTCCTTTTTTGCTATTGTTTTGGCATTTGCTAAATAGTTGTGCTTTTCCTGTTTTTTATTGTGATGTGAAGATTTATTATTTTTCTTTGAGGTCACTCTGTGATTTGTAATTTTCTCCCCAAGTTGGGAGCTCTGGTGGCATAGTGCCTAACCAGAACTTAGGCACTTACAGCTAACCAAAAGGTTGGTGGTTCAAACCCACCAGCCACTCCTCGGAAGGAAGGTTGGACAATCTACTTCCATAGTGATACTGCCTTGGAAACCCAAGAAGGGGTCGCTATGAGTCGGGTCCGACTAGACAGCACATAACAACAACAACAACACATAAAAGGTATTATGATGCCAATCCCCTGAACCTTGAAAACATCATGCTGAGTGAAATAAGTCAGTCACAAAAGGACAAACAGTGTATTATCCTAGTTATTTGAAATATCTAGAATAGGCAAGTGAATAGAGATCCAAGTTTATTAGTGGTTAACAGGGTTATGCAATAAGGAGGAGGAATTATTGTGCAATTCATTATTATTCAGTATTCATTGCTTAAGGGACCCCAATCTTCTATTAAAAGTAATGGAAAAAATGGGAAACAGATAATGGTGATGGTTGAACAATATGATGAATGGGATTAATGAATTGTACATGTAAAAATATATTGTAATCAAAAAATAAACAAAAGTATTAAAATGGTAAATGTTTTGTTACGTATATATTTACCACAATATTTTTTTAAAAAAAAAACAGGGAGGAAGTGGGAAAAGTAATGTTACATTGAGGGGATTGCAATTAATGTAGCAAAATAAAATGTGTATATATTATTGAATGAGAAACTAATTTGCTCTGTATACTTCCACCCAAACCACAATGAAATGTTCGAGAACATAAGTCCCCATTGTGCAACCTCTCCTGGAACGTTAAAAGATAATACAATATATATATATATATATACCAAACTCATTGCCATCAAGTCATTTCTGACTCAAAGTGACCCCCATTGGGTTTCCAAGGCTGTAAATCTTCACAGAAGCAGACTATCTCATCTTTCTTCCACAGAATGACTGGTGGCTTCGAACCACTGAACTTCTGGTTAGCAGCCAAATCCCTTAACCAATACACCACCAAAGCTTCATATATATATGTGTGTGTATATATATATGTGTGTGTGTGTATATATGTGTGTGTGTGTGTGTGTATGCATATGTATGGGCATCTACTTCTGCAGAGATACTGCCTCAGAAACCCAAGGAGGGGTCGCTATGAGTCACAATTAACTCGACGGCAGTGAGATGTATATGTATGTATGTATGTATAGTATACATATATAAAATATATAAAAGAATTGGTCAATGTTCACCTGTTTCAGGAGGTAACATATGATCAAGAACCCACGGTACTGAAAGAAGTGCAAGCTGCACTGAAGGAATTGGTGAAAAACAAGGCTCAAGGAATTGACAGAATACCCATTGAGATGTTTCAACAAATGGAAGCAGTGCTGGAGGCACTTACTTGTTTATGCCAAGAAATTTGGAAGAGAGCTACCTGGGCAACCAGTTGGAAGAGATCCATGTTTATGCCCATCCATTCCAAAGAAAGGTGATCCAGCAGAATGCAAAAATTATCAAACAATATCAATCATTAATATCACACAGGTAAACATCTTTCTGGTATTCTTTGCTTTTCAGCCAATGCTCCTTCAAAGATAGAATGGTCAGATTTCATCTCAAGTACTTTGGTCATGTTGTCGGAAGGGGTCAGTCCCTGGAGAAGGATCTCATGCTTGGTAAAGTAGATGGTCAGCCTAAAAAGGGAAGACCCTCAACAAGATGGATTGACACAGTGACTACAACAATGTGCTCAAACATAGCAAAGATTGTGAGGGTGGCGCAGGACCAGGCAGTGTTTTGTTCTGTTGTACTTGGGGTTGCTATGAGTCAGAGCTGACTCAACGGTACCCAATAACAACAAACAACAACATATATATAAAGGTGTGTTTGTGTGTATACACACACACACACACACACACATATATATCTCCCTAGAGTCATTTGGCACAAGACCAAATCCTATAAAATTTCCTCCCAATGTCCCCCACACTTAGATGCTCCCACAGCCCTTTTGTGATACATCCTTCCTTGCTGCAGCAAGCATTCAATAAATCTATTGTTTCTTGTCACAAGTATGTCCCTGGTGGTCCTTGGTAGATGAACTTCAACAGTTTGATTCTGGTCACCTAAGCATAGACTGGCAGTCCTTTAATCACTTTTTAGATTGGGAATTATCTAGATAAGTGACTGTAACATCTAATGACTTTATTTTTCTATAATAACTATGTTTGCTTTGTTTTATTGCACTGGTGAGATATTCCCAAGCATTGTTTGAAAATCAGTTCTCTTATAAAATTTCTCTTCTAACTTATTTTGTGATTGATTATATGAATGTATTTTGTAACATTAAACTTTCTTTAAGCAAAAAACCAACTTCCCCTTCCCATACTTTTCTTTGAGTTCCCACAAAACAATGCATTTGTACAAAACCTTAGTGAACATTATACATTTTACTGAACAGTCAGTAAATTATTCCTCTCTTTGCTGAGTAGGAGGAAGATACAGGAATGGTTCTACATTTAAAAACCCAAAGCGCGGGGAATTCTGGCAAGATGGCGGACTAGGCAGAAGGACTGCACAGACACTCTTCAACAAAGAAAAGGGAAACCAATTAACACAGATACAGAAGATAATCTTGGACCCCTGAGCCTTGAAGGGA
>NW_006921652.1:10288978-10318302 GCF_000298275.1 Orycteropus afer afer
AAACACCCAAAGCAAACTACACCTCAGGTCCATCTCGTTGCCCCACACTGGCTAGGCTCTCCTCCTCTCTGGCTCTTTCCCCATGCTGGGTCCACCCACACCAGTTTTCATCTGTTATGTAGCCCAGTTCTGTTGTATCCCTAAATTGTATCCCACTTGGATTATCAGTTTTCAGTAACAACAAAAACCTCTCTACTTAGCAGACTTCTCCTTCTTCAAAGACTTAGTAACTACTCACAGTTACACAGGCACATTCTTTATGGCTTTAGCCACCCCTAGTTCATGCAGTTGATGAAATGATTTCTTCCAAACATAGACAGCAGTCTTCCTGAAAGGAGTTCTGGAAAAGACTTCATCCCCTTCTTGTTAGACCAACCAACCAGTTGCCATAGAGTCAATTCCCACTCATGGTGACTCTAAGGGTTAGGTCAGTATCCCTGAAATAAACCCTTACTGACCATTGTTTTATTCTCTTACTATGCTTCTGGATCTTGTTCTCTGTTTTAAGTTAATAATTGAAAAATGGTTCATGATTTTATTTATTGTGCTCTCTTTGGCCAGTAAAACCTTCTAATGACTTACAGACATTGCATAAAATTCATTCTCTTTAGGTCCTGTGTGAACTATCTTTGAAACTTAGGGTTTAGTATACTTTTTATATAAAAGTCCTAAGAGTAAATATTTTAAACTCTGAGGACCATGCAGTCTCTGTCAGAACTACTCAACTCTACTCTGGTAGCATGGAAGCAGCCATAGACAATATGTAAATGAATGGGACTGGCTGTGTTCCAATAAAACTTACTGCAGTGAAACTGTAGAAGCTCTGGTGGCATAATGCCTAAGACATTTGACTGCTAACCAGAAGCCTGGGAGTTCAACCCCACCAGCCACTCCTCAGAAGGAAGATGGGGCAATCTACTTCCGTAGTGATACCACCTTGGAAACCCAAGGAGGGGTCGCTATGAGTTGGATCCAACTTGCCAGAAGTGAAGTAAGAGGCAGTAAAACTGTGAAAGCCAGAATCTGTGTAAGGCAGAAACCTCTCAAAGAAGGAAAATTCAAATATTTCCCATTAACAGAGAACTACAGAAAAGTGGTAAGACTACTCACCCTGTCAATGGTGGAAAATTCGTGAGACCCAGAAAAACAAGGCAATCAAGTTCTGGCTCTCACAGTTTTCACTGTGTGCTCTAGGCCTGGTGCTCTACTTCTGTAAGGTCACAGCCTTGAAAACTCTGTGTCTGGAGTACAGTTCTACTCTACACACATGGGATCACTGTGATGGTTATGTTTGTATGTCAACTTGGCTGGGCCTGGTTGAGTGGCTGGGCAGCTAGATGTAGTATTCCCCATGAGGAGACTGGTAATCAACTTCATGGTAGAATCTACTGGGAGCAGCTGAGTAGCTGCTTTTGGGATGTGGCCTGCTTCCTGTATTTAAGGAGATATATAAAGCCTTGGGAATGGTCTCTACCCTATGGCACACTCGGACCCTGCATGTAGCCATATCGTTGCTCAGCAGCCTGCTATGCTCTGCCGACTCTGGGACTTACAATGGACTTAAGTTAATGGCCTGCCATGTGGTTTGGTTACATCGGAACTGTGCCTTTTTACTTGTCAACCTTGGGGCTTCTCAGCCTCAGCAGCCTGCAGCTGTCTGAGTGAAGAAATGCCTCTAGCTCCAGTGGGCCGGGAGCAGAGGCAGAGCTGGACCCCAAGGTTGAGGGGCTTTCACTCAGCCCCTAGAGCCTGGCACTTTGAACTTGGACTTAAAGCTTCCAATTTGTAAGAATAAACTCCTGTTTGCTAAGGCCACGTCATTTGTGGTATATTCTTGTCAGAGCAGCACTAGGTAACCAGAACAGTCACCATGAGTCAGACACTAACAACAACACAACACATTCCTTGTCAGAAACTGAGAAAATGAAGTGTAAAAAAAATCCACCTATAATCCTAGCACTGTTAATATTTGTGATCATACTACATCGTAGTTTGTAGTCTGCATTTTCTACTTAACATTACATCATGAGCATTTCCCCATGACATTAGTGTTTTAAAGGGGGCTACTTTTAACATCTACATATAGTCAAATCCCAGGTTTAATATCTGCATATACACCCAAGCCCAGGTTTTTGCTGAAACTCTTGGTGAAGAGAAACTGCAGAGTTGTGAGACTATAGGCTTAGAGATATTGGAAACACCCTTAGGGAGACTCTATCTGACACTAAAGTCAAGCACAGGAAGTCAGAGCTGGGAGATGGAGAAAGGCAATTTGGGCTTGGCATACTGTGAGCAGCTGTATCCAGCCATACAAAATGTCCTGATTTTATGCCTCCCATATCAAATCTAACAACAACAACAATACCTCACATTTACAGACCTTAATACAAGCCACTGCCATGTAACCAGTCTTTAATTCCATTAGTGTTCTGTTCTTCTCCCTGCCTCTCATTTATCCCTCTCTCCAGTCCTGTCATCATAGTGCAGGCATGATCTTTTCAAAACACAATTAGTTATACACACATATGTTTCCTTGCTGTGTCATCTGAGAAGACCTAGAAGCAATGATACCTCATTAGCAACAAGCACACCTAGCGCCCAGATCTTGGTTTCTAATAATATTCTCCAATAAAAGGAATTAAGATTTCTTGGAGAAATGGCTGATTCTAGGACTGGGGCAGGAAACATACAAGATAAGCCTTGTAGCGCCAGAAAGTAAGGAAATACTAAACTCACACACAATGTCAAGAGGTATATCAAGAAGACACAGGAGTTGACTAAAAGAGCTCCCAATGGCCAAAGCTGGACTAATTTGAGAAATAACCTGCCATCAAGTCAATCTGATTCATGTTGTTGTTGTTATGTGCCGTCCAGTTTGACCCAAATCATAGTGACCCCTCCTTGGATTTCCAAGGCGGTATTACTACGGAAGTAGATTGCCCAACCTTCCTCATAGCAACCCCCACTGGGTTTCCAAGGCTGTTAATCTTTACAGAAGTAGATTACCTCACCTTCTTCCCATGGAGCGGCTGGTGGGTTTGAACTACCAACCTTCTGGTTAACAACCAAATGCCTTACCTACTATGCCATCAAAACAAAAACAAAACAAACTCAGAAGGAAGATTGGGCAATCTACTTTCATAGAGACACCATCTCAGAAGCCCAAGGAGGGGTTGCTATGAGTCTAATTGACTCGACAGCAATAAAGGAGAACTGAATTATAACCCAAAGTATAATGTATCCAGGAGTCCACACGAGTATGAATGAATAAATAAATAGAGAATAGCCACATCTCCCATACACAACAAAGCCAAAAAATATATATAGATACCCTGCTTTCAAGGAGGTGAAGCAGAACTCTCCATTCCTTAAGTGTGAACTATATTAGTGCTTTCCTTCCAAATAACACACTGTGGAAAGGGAAGGGAAAAAGAGCAACTTTACAGTCAAAGAAGCTGACAAACACTTCTTCAAGCCAGGTGATCAAGGTTAACTTCAATAGTGATAAATCATATCGATAGTATGTACCCTTTATATGATATGATGAGAAGGACATCTTACCTCTGTGGACTTCCTCAAAAACCCATAATGACAGTCTTATCGTGATAAAAATATCAAACAAATCCCAACTGAGGGCCATTCTACCTGATCAGCACTTCTCAAAACTCTTGAGATCATCAGAAACAAAGTCTGAGAAACTATCACAGTCAAGAGAAGGCTAAGGACTAAATCTACTATGGCATCCTGGATGGAGTGCTGGAGCAGAAAAAGGATATTAGGGAAAAATTCAGGAAATGTGAATCAAGTGTGGACTTTGGTTAATAATAATATATTGATACTGGTTTATCAATTGCAACAAATATACCACACTAAGATAAGATGTTAATAATCTGGGAAGCTGGATAGAGAGCATATGGGGACTACCTGTATTATCTTCACAATTTTTACTTTAAGTCTAAAACTAATCGAAAATAGTTATTTTTAAAAAAAAGATACTAGGTAGTTTACAGACCCTCAGAAGACAAAAAATCAGGCTTTGGAGTCTGGCTGCCAGGAACAATGCTCCAGCAACACCAAGACACTCTAAGAGTGACAACATTAAAACTTGTCTGTGCCTGGAACAAACACCAGAACCAAATCAAAGGTGTCTCCTGGTTAAATCTTATTGGTGGGTCCTGCATCACATATTTACACCTTTCTGCAAGGAAGGTTGCAAATACTAATCCCGCTTCTAATTTGAGAGGATGGGAGTCAAAATATGGGAAGCCTCCTGAAACCAGTGTGAAAGAAGGACCACAAAACCATGACAAATGTTTACTCCAGCAGCACAGCTCTTATTGCATAGCTCTTATTGCATAGCTTATTATTCCTAGAAGTGTATAAGCTCTTAGGCAAAATAAATAATTTGTCATTCTTCTCTTCAAAAAGAAAAAGAAAAGAAGCCATCAGAATCATGTCACTCTTCTGCTAAAACGCTTTGGGGGACTTCCCTCTTTTCCTCCAAATTAAATTCAAAATCCTTCACCTGACTTTGAAGTCCTCCTCCATGGCTTGACTTCTGCCCACCCCTCCTACTTCATCACACACCACACTCCAGCAAGAGTGGACTGCTCTGGGCTCCTCAAACATGTCGCACTATTTCTTTGCACTGTCTGTTTCCTCTGCATGGAATTATCTTCTCTTGTCTGTGTCCCTACCCCCCCTGTCTGCCTAAATCCTGATCATCTTTCAAGACTCAGCTTCCGTGTCTCTTCTTCAAAAACTCTTATTAAGTCCCTCTGCTTTAGGCTTCCACTGAACAATAAAATTTTCCTTTTAAAAACACATTGTATTTATAATTAATTGGATAACTTGTGTGTTTTCTCCCCAAAGTAGTCCCCAAAATTTGCTCTGTAAATGCCCACCCAAAAAAAAAAAAAAAAAAGCAAGTTGTTTTGAGAAAGAGAGGACAGAAAGCTTTTGGAAGTCTGGAATGGGAACACAGAGGTAGAAGGAAAAGAAGGCCTGAAATCGCTGAGAGAGGCAACGTACTGTCCAACCTGGAGTCCTGGCCAGGTAGGCCCTGCATAGGAACCAGTGGCAGCTCCTGAGCCAGGGCCCGACTAGGACAACAGCATTAGGAATGATTTCAACAAGGGAAGCTGAATGCTTTATGAGGGAAAGGAAAACAAGTTGCTAGACAGCCAAAAACAAAAAAACTGTGTAACAGCTTATTTCCTAAAGCACAATGAAAAGATAACATAGCCCACATAATATTAATAAAAAAAACCATACCCACTGACATTGAGTCAATTCCAATTCTTAGTGACCTCATGTGTCACAGAGTAGAATTTTCCATAGGGTTTTCTTGGCTGTATGTAATCTTTACAGAAGCAGACCACAAAGTCTTTCTTCCACAGTATCACTGTTGTTGTTGTTATGTGCTGTCGAGTCGGACCCGACTCATAGCGACCCCTCCTTGGGTTTCCAAGGCAGTATCACTACGGAAGTAGATAGTCCAACCTTCCTTCCGAGGAGTGGCTGGTGAGTTTGAACTGCCAGCCTTCTGCTTAGCAGTCAAGTGCTTTAGGCACTATGCTACCAGAGCTCCTGTATCACTGGGTGGGTTCAATCTGCCAACCTTTCAGTTAACAGCTGAATACTTATCTATTTATGTCACACAGGAACCTCTATATGTAACACTACTGTGTTGTTGTTATTAGCTGCCAGCAAGTCAGTTCTGACTCATAGCTACCCTATGTATAACATAGGGAAACACTGCCTGGTCCTGCAACATCCTCACAATCTTCACTATGCTTGAGCCCATCATTGCACACTGTGTTAATCCATCTCATTGATGGTCTTCCTCTTTTCCACTGATGTTCTACTTTACCAAGCATGATGTCCTTCTCCAGGGACTGGTCCCTTCCGATAAGACCAAAGTACATGAGACAAGTCTCACCATCCTCACTTCTAAGGAGCATTCTGGCTATACTTCTTCCAAGACAGATTTGTTTGTTCTTCCAGCAGGCCACAGTATATTCAATATTCTTTGCCAACACTGTAATTCAAAGGCATCAATTCTTCTTCAATCTTCCTTATTCATTGTCCAGCTTTCATATGCATTTGAGGCAATTGAAAATACCATGGCTTGGGTCAGGCACACCTTAGTCCTCAAAGCAGCAGATTTGCCCAATGCAATACGTCATTTGATTTCTTGACTGCTGCTTTCATGGGTGTAGATTGTGGATCCAAGAATAATGAAATCCTTGACAACTTCAATCTTTTCTCTGTTTATCCTGATGTTTCTTACTGAACACTAGAACAACTCAAAAAAGAAAGAAGTAAGGAAAGATGATGAGAGATGATAGGAAGGAAAGAAGGAAGGGAGGGAGGGAGGAAGGAAACAGAAAAATAAAATACCATAGTACCTGTTTTGATTCTCCAGTGCCACTCTAACAAAAATACCACAAATGGGATGGCTTCAACAAACAGGAGTTTATTCTCTTACAGTTTAGGAGGATAGAGTTCTAAGTTCAAAGTACCTGCTCTAGGGGCTGGGTGAAAGCTCCCAACCTTGGACTTCAGCTCTGCCTTTTGCTCCTGGCCCACTGGAGCTAAAGGCATCTCTTCACTCAGGTAGCTGCTGGCTGCTGAGGCTAACAAGCCCAAGGTCAACAAATAAAAAGTCACAGTCCCAGCAGGGCAGCTGCTAGTTTAAGTCCAGAGACAGTCCCAAGATCAACAGGTGACCATGGCAGGCTGCTGAATGAAGACTCGGCTGCATGTAGGGCCCAAGAATTCCAAAAAGCTGCAGACCTTTCTCAAAGCTTCTCCTTACATACAGGAAGCAGACCACATCCCTAAGGCAGCTACTCAGCTGCTCCAGCAGATTCCACCATGTTGATTACCAGTCTCATCATGAGGAATCAATACATCCAACTGCCCGGCCACTCAAAACCAGGCCCAGCCAAGTTGACAACAACTTAACTACCACAGTACCTGTTCACCAGAGCTAGGGATCAGTCAGTCAACAGGGCTGAGTCAAATATTCTTTTCTCCTTTTATATCCAAATACAAAAATATAGGTTTTTAAAGAGCATTTTATTATAACACTGAGAGAGGGTATGCCAAGCATTATTAGCTTACTGACTTGAAAAAAAGAAATTAATACAATAAAATAAATGCACAAGTTGAATGAGACAGAGTTCTCAACAGTCTCTGGCTCCCAACTTTCCATGTGGCAATGGACATTTCCCAGAATTTCATAAGAAATATTATGGGGTCCAGGAGCTCTGGTAGCATAGCATGTGACTGCTAACTAGAAGGCTGGTCGTTCAAACTCATCAGTTATTTCCCAGAAGGAAGGTTGGGCAATCTACTTCCATAGTGATACCGCATCGGAAACCCAAGGAGGGGTCTCTATGAGTCGGATCCGATTCCACAGCAGTGGTTGTGTTATTATGGGGTCCATAACCTGAGGAACTGCCTAGGGATCATAATGATATGAAGACCTACTTTCCCATTTCTCTGAAGGCATATAACCCCAAGTTCCCCCGGGAGCTCCCCAGGAATGTTGTCCCAGATCACAGGCTCTGATCCAATTTGCCAAGCAAGTTGTTGTTGTTGTTATTATGTGTCGTGGAGTCAGACCCGACTCATAGAGACCCCTCCTTGGGTTTCCGAGGCAGTATCACTACGGAAGTAGATTGCCCAACCTTCCTTCCGAGGAGTGGCTGGTGGGTTTGAACCGCCAGCCTTCTGGTTAGCAGTCAAGTGTCTTAGCCACTATGCTACCAGAGCTCCTGCCAAGCCAGTAAGAAGGTCTAAATTCTCTCCATCGTTCCATCTCATTTTAACTCATGTTCTCCCTTCCATATCAGCTGCCTCTATGAAGTCAGAGAATTCCAGCCAAGGCAGCTGGACCCTAGGATGCTTTGGGTACAACTGTGAAGCTAAAAAATTGAAGGTGGAAAGTCAGCCAGGAGGACGGAAGAGAAGGAAGCCAATTGTGTACAGACTCTTAAAGATGGAAGAGAGCACTGGAGCTCAAAGGGTGAGTGCAGGAGCCAGTCTTGTCAAGATTCTGATGGGATATAGGGCTTCTTGCAGATGAAAAGTAAGCTAATGTCACAGGAGGCATCATTCCAGGACCGAAGTGAGGTGATTTTTATATTGGCACAGTGTTCATTGCTACCAACATTGTTGGGCTCGCCTGGAATCCAGAACCTACCAAGTGCAAAGATAAAAACCCATTTACAAAATGGAAACAAAAGAAAAAATAATTTTCAACAGGGATGAGTTATTTCAATCCCAGCTGTGGTCCTAGATAATATTGTAGGGAATTTCTGAAACCAAGTTTGAGAGGAAAAGGACTGCTGAGCCATCAGTCTCTAAACCTTCAATCATCCCTCAAGTTAGGGTCAAACCAGGACACCATTCACATGCTCCTTCACAAGTACACACTGCAAAGACTTAGAAGATGAGCCCTGTAAAGCTGTGTGCAAGGCTGTGCTGCCAAACTCCAATGGCACCAAGAGGCTCCAGATTTGTCCCAGGTCTTCCAGCCAATTAGCGGCATAGGTAACATAGATCTCCATTCCAATGCTCCTGCCACACTGGGACAGGGAAGACTCACAGGCCCCATACTTACTCTTCATGCCCTGGTCTTGGTCCTGGCCCAGGAGAGCTAGGCTGGGAAGGAGGCTAGGAGGCTTACCTTGCACTTTGAACCTTATTGAATGGAGTGTTATCTGCCCAGTACCAGTCCCCTTCACTCCCTGCTTTAGTCAGGCCGATCCAGTAAACACCTCCTCCTGCTGTCTTGTATAGAAACTCCTGCAGGGAAGACAGAATGAACAGAAGTCCTGCTATGACTTGAAATTTGAGCATTTTCCTGAGTGTTCTTTACCTGTCCTCTGGACAACCCCTGAACCCACACCCACTGTTCACACTGACCTTACTCAAGCCTATTCCTGTCCTTGCCAAAGCCCAGAATACATCTTCTAAATTCTTGTTATTCATTATTCTGCAACTAACAGACTCAGGCCTCAGGAAGGGGCTGCTGGAGTACAAGAAAGACTCAGCTAAACTCCAAAGTAGGGGCCCCAAGAAGATGGCCCAGGTAATAACAGTTAAATTTATTGAGGGATTAATATGCCCCAGACACTATGCTAGCCTTGGTTGCATAGTGTTTAAACTCTTGGCTGCTAACAGAAAGGCTGTCAGTTTAAACCCACGAGCCACTCAATGGGAGAAAGACGTGGCAGTCTGCTTTTGTAAAGACTGCAGTCTAGGAAACCCTATAAGGCAGTTCTACTCTGTTCTATGCAGTCAAAATTGACTTGATGGCCGTGGATTTTGGAAGTAATATGCTAAGCCCTTTATGTGTATTTACTCATTTATTCTCTGAAACAGATACTACTATCACACATGTTTCACAGATGAATAGGCTGAGGCCTAGTGAGGGTAAATCATCTATTCAAGGCTATTGGACAAGTTAGGTGGCAGCACTGGAACCGTAGACTCTGACTGACTCCAGAATCCATGCTCTTACTCACTCTGCTATTCTGCCTCCCAAATGAAATGGCTTTGTTCAATATTCTGCCTCACTAAGCAGGAGACTTCTTGGGTCATGTGGTACCATTAATACTGTTCATAAATATTTCTGTGTTCTGGACACATGGAAGGATTTCATCTCCTTGCCCACTTTGAAGGTGAAAGTACTGTGTGATTTGTTTTGGCCAATGAAGTATGAGTAGAAATGATGTGTGTTATTTCTGGACAGAAGCTTAAGAGCCCATGCACAATTTGCCATGTTCCATTTTCCCACCCCAGCAATGGTGGAAACACATGGTGAAATGAAGTCTCCTTCAACCCAGGTCTTTGAGTAACCATAACTAAATGGACCCTCTTGCTGGCCTTCATTGGATATGCAGCATAAATGAAAAAGAATCCTTTGTTGCTATGTCACTGATATTTGGGGACTGTTTATTACATAACATACTCTTGCTCATCCTGCCTGAAACAGGCCACAAGCTGTTAACACTCCATTCCCAGAGTCCATAGAAACAGCACTCACCTGTTCATTCTCTGAGGTCACTGAAGTCAAGTGAGAATTCCGGGATGTACAGAACTGCTGGGCACTGTACCAGGTCTTTGATACGTGAGAAAAGTAATAGAAGTTCCCCTTGAAGTACTTCCAGCCTTGAGAAAGCATCTGTAGAATGTCATCTGGGGAACAAGGACTAATGATAAACACTGCTGTTCCTGTTTTCTTTGGGTTCTGGTTAGGCAGGGGTACTTGAATGGGATGTCAGAAACAGTAATGAATTAGGCTGGGCCTTGGAGTCCCTGAGTCCTCATATAGGGATCTGGGGACATGCTGAGATTTTGAAAGCCTGACTGAGAGTGGTAGACCCTCTGGGCTAGAGAGGAAAGAATGAGAAATAATGAGTGGAAGATCTTTCTCTGCTAGGAGGGGAAACCAATATTCCATTGGCCATTACAAATGGCTAAGTTCATGGGCTCTACATTAGGAATGTACTGGGAAATGGCTAAACTTGGGCCGGGACAGAGATTTCCTAATGTTTTCATATTCTGCACATTGGTGTGACAGCCCAAGCTGGTCCCTGGTCTCTCCTCTCCTAAGCAGCCCCCAAGTCCTTTCCACCCCAGTGCTGAGCCCTGCTCCTCTCCCTTTCCCTCCTCACTCACAGGCCTAACATCCTCATGTCTGAGAATGGGCAGGCTCCCACAGGCACTGGTCAGCTTTGCAATCGTATTTGCTGAGACACTTACTTTGTTGTCTGAGTGATTTGTCCATATTCTCCAAACTGTTCTGAAGTCCACGGACCTTTGCATTTAAAGCACTGGCTTTATCCAAATCTCTTTTTAACTCTGGGATTTGGGCATTTAGAACATCAACTTCCGCCCAACTTCTTGTTAGTACCTGGATCTGCGAATTGGCTTTCTCCAAACCAGTTTCTAATATCAGGAGCTGAGAACGCACTTGATTCAGGCTGACATTCACCTTCTGGATCTGAGTGCTGGCTACCTTCAGACCACCACGATTCCTTTTAATTTCAGAACTTCCAGTGCTGATGTTGTCCACACGTCCTTTTAGCAACTGAGCATTGGTCCTTACATTTGATATTGTTCCCAAAAGCCAAGAATCTGAATTTGAGAAATCAAGAGGTCAGCTGAGGGGATCCCTAGAGTGGAGTGATAAAAAGAAGAGAAGGGAGGGGACAAGCTCAAGCTTCTCAAGGAAACAAGCCAGCCCAAATAGCTGCCTCCTACCCGCCATACGTTCATTAAGGCATTCATTCAACAAACATGGACTACACACTTACCATGTGCCAGGAACTCTGGTGGACACACACAATACAAAAATGGATAAAAACATAAGCTCTCTGTTAGAGGATCTCACAGGTAAGTGGAAGCAGGGATTAAAATCCAGTCCTGAATTTTCTTTGAACATTCAGGACACATGGATAAAGGGATGTCTTCAATCACCCCTTTGTCACCCTCTCCACATCCCTATGGGCCCCATCACTTGATTATCATCCCTATCTTTTCAGATACCTCTCTCATCTGCCCACAGGCCCCTTCATGGACACAGGGAGGGCCAAGCATGCAGTTTCTTAATCTGGAAGTGGCTTTGTCCCCAGAGAACACAGAAAGGGAGAATTATGAAACCATGTATCTCCCTTCCCTTGCCCCTTTCACACTTCACTCAGAACATACATTGGCTTGGGTGCCTTTACCAAAAAAAAACAAACCCACTGCTGTCGAGTTGAATCCAACTCATAGTGACCCCTCCTTGGGTGTTTCCGAGGCGGTATCACTACGGAAGTAGATTGCTCAGCCTTCCTTCCAAGGAGTGGCTGGTGGGTTTGACCCACCAGTCTTCTGGTTAGCAGTCAAATGCCTCAGGCACTATGCCACCAGAGCTCCTTGAGTGCCTTAAAGAGGAGAAAAAAGAAACCAAGAGGGCTCAAAGGACAGTCCTATGGAAAAAGGTAAGTTAGAGACCAGGAAGCTCTGAACTTGGCAAGTAGCAGGAGAAGGCTCTGCTCAGAGGCTACAAGTCTGAGCCAACATGTGCCCCTAGGCTATGGAGAAAGAAGACAGCTTGTTCTCTCCATCTGCTTCTGGAGACCTGGCAGGAGGAAGATGGCTTGACCAGCTGTAGAGAGCATATAACTTTGCAAAAACAGAAGAGGGAAAAAGGTACATCACACATCTAATGAATGAATAGGAAGACTCCATGAGGTGATCTTCACGGGGACAGGAGAATGGAGAGAGCATGAAGGAGTCCTGGTGAGGGAAGTCAAACAGTAAAGATTTGTGAGCTTGTTGGCCATCGAGTCAGCTGGGCTCAGGGCACACTTGGGAGTCAGTCTCTCATAAGACCAGGAGGCAATTTCGCTCACTGCCAAGAGCTGATCACAGACTCTGAATCAAAGATATGCACAGCTCAGGGCAGGGGGATGAGACGTAGATGAACATCTCCTAGGGACAAATACATGTATCCCTGAGCACAAACACGCAAGCACTGATCCCAATCTGGAAAATCTCCCAGGAAGTTGAAAAGTTGAAAACTCATCTTACCAGGCTGGGTGGCCTATTTACTGCAAATGGAAAGAGGAGAAACAAGACATGTAGAAAAGCCAGAGGCAGGGAGTCCACTGGAGGATAGGAAAGAGGGAGCCTGGGTCTTGAGAGTGCCACAGAGTAGGAAAGAAGGAATAAGTACAGAAGATAAAGCCTGAGGACTTACAGAGGATACTCTGCAGCAGGATGGAGGTGACCAGGACCAGAGTTAGGAAGGTCAATACAACACATATTGTAGAAGGCTTCCTCAGAGCCAGAGGCTGATCCCTTTTGGTAGGAGGCTCTGCTGGGAGAAAAATAAGCAAATATTTGTTGAAGGACCAGCAAAAAGCTGATATGGGTGTAGCACTGAGCAGTTTCACAGCAGGACTGGTTCTTGCCTCTGGGCCAGAGGGCGATGTTCTGTTTATCTACAGTGAAATGCGCACAAGGGAGCTCCTCTCCAGTCGTCATCCTGCGCCACTCACCCTCGAAGTCTAGGTGCCTCCAGCTGGCAATCTCCCCAAGGACCTTTTATCTAGAAGAAATGAGAAGTAAGTCTGTCAATAGGCCACCCACATCCTCCCAAAGTTCCTCATTCCTGGCTTAAACACCTTGCCTGGGCTTGACCCTGGCTATCTGTGGAAAGTAGCACCTATGGCAAGCACTGAAATTGCGCCCTTGTCCAAATATCTGACACCCAGCTTTTAGATAACTTTAGCATATCAGCTCAAAAAAGGCAAGTCAATCTCCTTAATCTTTTTTTTTTTTATAGATAGTATATTTTATTGTTATTTTGGAGAAAATTTACATAGCAAATTAAGTTCTCAATTAACAATTTCTATACTTATTATTATTATTATTATTATTTTTAAGGAGCTGTGGTGTTGCAGTGGCTACTAACCAAAATGTCCATGGCTCAAACCCACCAGCAGCTCTGGTGGTAGAAAAAGACAAGACAGTCTGCTTTCCTAAAGATTCACAGCCCTGGAAATCCCATGGGGCAGTTCTACTCTGTCCTATAGGGTCACTATGAGTCACGATCTACTAGATGTCAGTGGGCCTGGTTTTTTGGTATAGGTATTGTTTAGTGACATTGGTCACATTTCTTACAATGTGTCAGCATTCTCATTATTTCCATTCTGGTCGGTTAGCTTTCTTTAATCTAGCTTCCTTACCCTCCCTTCTCTTCTCCTCTTTGGTCTAGAATAAAAGTTGACCTTTAGATCTCATTTAGAAAGTTCCTTAATCTTTTACTTACATTATGGCACTACATGAAAATTACAACTGCACCTTCCTTGCTTTCACTGATGAAAATTCGTCTATGATGTGCTCAAAATCTTTTTTTTTTTTTCCAGCTTCTTCTCTTTCTACGCTCAGCAGAGCAGTCACGGACCTTCCTGGCACAGGCAGAGCCAGGAGTCTGTAGTGGGTAGTGCAGAAGTCTTACATCCAAACCACTTCCTGAGGAGTGGAACGTTGGACACTGGCCTGTGTCTGTGGCCACCCACACGCTCAATCGGGGCTAGGCCCATGGCCCAGACCACCCAGGCCATGAAAAGTGCAGAATGTTTCAGGAATCAGGTGTAGCAGGGTGAAGTCCAGCGCAGACAAGAGGGAGATCAGCCAATTAGGCTGTGAGACCACCCCCACCAGAGGCCAGTCCAAAGGGAAGCGCAGCAAGAATGACAGGAGCGTCAAAAGGGATGGAGAATGGGAAGCGAAATACAATCAGGCCGGCGCCCTTGGGGATGCTTTTCCAATCTCTTCTGCTTATTGGAAAGAGCCACGCTAAAATTAATGCCCACACTCAGACCAGGGATAGATAGCAAAAATTTCTCTGCTGCCTGTATACCTTTTCCAAGATAACTAGGAGATTAAGTTTCCAGCAGATGAGAGCTTCAGGGAGAAGAAAAGATCACACAGTCTACCTTGACTGTGTCAAGGAGTCTCTCAAATAAGAAATTATTCATTTTAACTTACTGAATGATCTCTGACAGCTGGAGGTGGAAACTGTGATAGTTAATAGAAACTTCTCAATGGCACCTCCCTCCAAGTGCCCTTTGAACTGTGCATATCCATCTATTGTTATGTGCATCACCCGTATTGTAATTCCTGCCATACCTGCCATACCTTAAATATGCCTCTGCCTTGGCCACAGCTTATTTCTCTCTTCAAAGAGCCAAGCTTTCAGGAAAAGGCAAGTTGTCTTCTTCTTTGGGGAATCTGTTACATGAACACCTTGTCCCAAAGCTATCTCATGGCTCTTGTAAGATTACCCTCTTCTATCCATCAACTCACCCATTTCTTCATCCCACAAATGCATATTGAGTGCTTTCTAGATACCAGGCACTGTACTAAGCCCTGGGCAATAAAGAATTATGTTCCTGTGAAATAATTCTTCAGTTAATTGTTCTATGCATTGCAACAATTACTCCAGTGATAGAACTAAAGAAATATCTGACTAATAGGGAGAAACTGGGAGCTCTGGTGGCATAGTGCCTAAGGCATGTGACTGTTAACCAGAAGGTTGGCGGTTCAAACCCATCAGCCACTCCTTGGAAGAAGGTTAGGCAATCTACTTCCATAGTGATACCGCCTCGGAAACCCAAGAAGGTGTTGCTATGAGTCAGATCCAACTTGATGGCAGTGAGTTTGGTTTGGAATTTTATCCAAAATTTACCAAGAACTCTTAAAAGTCAACCATAAGAAAACAAACAACCCTATTAGAAATGGGCAAAAGATTCAAATGCAAAAGACCAAAGACATGCAGTTAGCAAAGAATATGAAAAAATGCTCAATATCATATTTCATTCCCAAACCAAAACTCACTGCCATAAAGTGGATTCTGACTCACAGCAACCCTATAGACAGAGTAGAACTGCCCCATAGGGTTTCCAAGACTGTTCATCTTTATGAAAGAGGACTGCCTTATCTTTCTTCCATGAAGCAGCCAGTAGCGACCTTTTGGTTAGCAGTAGAATGCTTTAACCACCACACCACCAGGGCTCCTCATATGTCATTAGGGAATTGCAAATTGGGAGTATGGGGCAAAAGAGAGCATGGAGCTCTTGGCTGATTATTCAGGTTACCTAGTGCCACTCTGACAAGAAATATACCACAAATGGGATGGCCTTAACAAACAGGAGTTTATTCTCTTACAGTTTGGAAGCTTTAAGTCCAAGTTCAAAGTGCCAGGCTCTAGGGGCTGGGTGAAATCCCCTTAACCTTGGGCTTCAGCTCTGCCTCCTGTTCCCAGCCCACTGGAGCTAGAGGCATTTCTTCATTCAGACAGCTGCTGGCTGCTGAGGCTGAAAAGCCCAAGGTTGACAAGTAAAAAGGCACAGTCCCAATGTTACCAAACCACACAGCAGGCCATTAACTTAAGTCCATTGTAAGTCCTAAGGTCAGCAGAGCATGGCAAGCTGATGAATGACACAGCTACATGCAGGGTTCAAGTGTGCCATAAGCTATAGACCATTCCCAAGGCATCTCCTTATGTACAGGAAGCAGACCACATTCCAAAGGCAGCGACTCAGCTGCTTGTGGTAGATCCCACCATGGAGTTGATTGCCAGTCTCATCATGTAGAATACTACCACCAGCTGCCCTGCCACTCAACCAGGCCCAGCCAAGTTGACACAGAAATATAAGTACCACACTGACTATAAACTGTGTGGAGCTGTTGGAGTACAAAGCATATGAAAGGAAGAGGCAAGGTATGGAGCTCAAGAGGCAGCTGGGGTCAAATCAGTGAGACCATTTGGGGCACTGTTAAGGAGCTTGAACTCAAGCTTGTGGGTGACACAAAGCTAGTGAAAGTTCCAAACCAAAAAAACTAAACTCACTGCCTTTAAGTCAGGTTTCCAAGGCAGTATCACTGTGGAAGTAGATTGTTCAACCTTCCTTCCAAGGAGTGGCTGGTGGGTTTGAACCACCATCCTTCTGGTTAGCAGTCAAATGCCTTAGGCACTATGCCACCAGAGCTCCTGTGAAAGTTCCAGGCAGGGGAAAGACATGAGCAGGGACTTTTTTAAAATAATAATAATAACACTGTATTGTGTTTTTGATGAAACTAGGCAGGGGCACTTTTTAAAGATCATTCTGATCATGGTAAGGAGTATAGATTGGGGTAGGGGAGCCTGGAATCAGGGAGATCGGTTAGGAGACCACTGCAATATTTTCTACTTTCTGTTATTAAGACATCTCAGCTGACACATTATGCCTTCATAAAATGCTGCTGGAAGATTAAAAATATAAACATAGGATTTGTGTTCTTCTCTTGCTTCCTGCAGCTTGTGAGCATCCCCAAACCAGCTGGCTTAGCAACATCAAACCAGCAAGTTTTCTCTCTTTTCTCTTCCCCCTCTTTGTCTCCACCTCCTCTCTCCTTCCTTGCGACCTTATATATGCATGCAGGAGATGCTAAGGGCAAAAAGGAGCTGATTTGGGACTCAGTGAAGGACGAAATTTTCCCTTGGCCAGGTTCTCATGCTTTGAAGATGTCTGCCAAATTTGAGAAACCTAGTACACAGCAAACCCTAAACAAATATTTGTTGGAAGGTAAACAGAGGAGAAGGAGAAGAGAAGAGAGGGAAGGAAGAAAGTTGGTACATGTAACTGGATGGGTAGATTCTCAATGGATAAGCAAATGAACAGAAGAATGGATGTATGGGTAGATGATAGATGGATGATAATAAACAAATAGAAGATTTGATGGCAGATTATGATGACTATGAAACCTGTTGACTGTGAGCTGACTTCCAAAAGCTACTGCTTCTCACTGCCTCGGGCAGTTCTCATTTATTTCCATAGCTAAGGCATAAAAGAAGCATCATTTATACCTTATCTAGAAATGCAATAAAGCTCTGGCCACACGACTAGGAAGTTGGGCTGGCCTTGCTGAGTCTGAGCCAGTGGAGTTAGATGACAGGATGGTATTAGATGCTCTACAGTTAGAGGTTAGGTGAGCAAGCCAAAAAAAGTAGCTACCTACACTGCAGGGGTTTCTGCTGCTTTTAATATTTGAGATCTTGCCTCCCTGCAACTTACAGGCCCCTCACTGCTCTCTCTCCACACTGACTGGGCCTTAAGCTAGAGCTGCTTCTCTAACTGGATAAGGGAACCCAAAGTGGACCCCACACCACACTTTTCAAATGCTAGGAAGGAAGGCCAGTCACCAGGATGGAAATGATCCTGGGTATCAGTGTCTCATTCATTTTGTCTCATCGGCCCTTGCCTACATTCTATTTGTAGCATCTGGGCCTGTGATCTTCTTGAACTTTTGACGCCAGCTAGCCCCACAAATGAAAGGCCTCACTCTAACTCACAACCTGTCTCTTAACTTCTGTGACTACATTCATTCTCTCAGACTACTCATATGGTTGCAGAGCCTTGGTCTCACCAGGCTTAGAAGGGATTAGAATGTTCTGCTTCTGGGCCCTCATGCTTGGTACACAGTTTAGCCCCAGAATGGCCTCAACCCTTCTGCTCCTGATCTTGGCCCCACTTCCACAAACTCTCATAGTCCAGGTCCTAGGGGTAGAGAAGAATCCAAGTTACTGAAGACTCTTGAGTAAACTTCAGGGGTCCTGGACTCCTCCTGCAGCATTTGAGGGAGAGAAGCTGTCATAAAACACATCTTGGTACCTTCCCTCCGTGTCAAGGAGTTGACTTTTCCAAAACCTCTGCTGGGTTGTAGCATGACTTATTGATAGAATCTCCATATGCATTCTCAGTGGTCCAGGAAAGGATCAGGAACACTCACCAAGCCAGGTTCTATTGTGGAGGAAAGGGCTGGCACTGGGGGGCATTTACTCTGATTGATGGAAATGGAGGATTTAAGTACACATCCTGATGATCACTGGACAAAAAACTGTGCTAGCATGAGGAAGTCAAGCCAGAAGCTACCAATCCTCTAGAGTGAGCTGTGGGCCTTCTGGGGTTTCAGAGAAGGTGGGTGTAAAAGTCCCAAGCCATAAAGAGTTTCATTTCCCATTTGGAGGGGAAGGAGTATGTCACAAGCTCTTTTCTGATGGCTATGTTCATCTGCATGGAGTATTTACTGGGTGCCTTTCCTGTGTCCCCTCCAGGTGTTCTATCTGGCCCTGGCCCAACATCATGGGAGGATAAAAGACACAGCAAGAAGCAGGTGCCTCAGCTATATTTCCAGGCCAGGAAACTTGATAGTTCGCCTGGACACTCAGGAGATGCCCAGTTCTTCCAAGCAGAAGAGGAACTTTAGGCCAGACCAAAAATCACTGCTGTCACACACAAAAAAGGAAGTCTGTGCTCATTTTCCTATTTCCAAACTCCCCCTGCTCCTGAGCTTCTAAGACCTTCTCTGAATAAGGTAAAGGAATAAATTAGCTTGGCCACAATTTTTTTTCTTCCCTGGTTGGGATCAGTCTTATGTTTGGAGGTGGACAATGACCACAATCAATGAGTTTGCCATGGTAAGAATGGAAAAGAGACCTCGTTGTTTGAAATGACCCAGCAATGCTCAGAATTATCTCCAAGAAATAGTAACTCAGTAGTTCATTACTGTAAAAAGTCAAGGAAAGGTTTATATATGGAAGGAAACATGGCAGGCCACGGAGATGAAGACTTGGCCAAATGAAGGATCCAGATGTACCAAAAAGCTCAGAGACATTTCTCAAAGCTGCTTCTTATATACTGGAAGCAGACCACATCCCTAAGGCAGCCACTCAGCTGCTCACAGTAGAATCCACCATGGAGTTGATTATCAGTTTCATCATGGGGAATAACTACATCCAGCTGTCCAGCCACTCAAAACTAGCCCCAGCCAAGATGACACACAACCTTAACTACCACACCAGGGGAGTTCTACATGCAGCCAGAATTGGAAACCACAGATCCAGTGAAAAGGCAAGAGACCTGAGGTAGAATCCTGGCTTCACCACATACTGGTTGGGTGGATGATTTGGGGAAGATTCCATTACATGGAGTGATGTTCAAGTGAAGTGGGATAACTGTATATGGAAACATTAACCTTAGAGCCTCGTAACCAGAATTGCTCAGTCAAACATGCTGAATGAAAATATCAGCAGATCTCACCCACAGTTAATGATCTTGAATCAAGAAAAAAAAGTGAGCCATCTTCTGGCCAAAAAACAAACCTCAAGACTGCATAGATTAATTGCTCTAGGGCTGCAAGTGTGTGTGCATGGGGCCTTGAAAAGAATCAATCACAGCCCTTCAGTCAGACACATAGGACAAAACTCCTTCACTGAGAATCAAGAATACACAAAGATACTGGTCAGATAGAGACTGGTAGAACCCCTGAGACTACTGCCCCAGGTTATCCATCAGGCCTGGAACTGGACTCACCTCCATGGATTAGCTCTCAGCCAAACAGCAGAAAGTCCTACAAGCAGAACACCTACCCAGGGAGAGGTACCCACTTACTCTAGGGAGATGCAGCCTTGGATCAATCAACCATGAGACATCAGAAGGGCAGCATTTGCATAGAGGGAAAGCTGGACAGACAGGAAGCATAGATAAGAAGGACACAGGGAAGGGGTAGTCACAGGGAGGAGATGGGAGGAGAGCTTTATATTGTTAGGATTGTAATCAGGGCTGTGAAACCAAATGTGTATGAACTGTTGAGAGTAAAATGAACCTACTTTCTAAATCTGTATCCAAATCAGAATTTAAAAATTTTTAAAAAAAGGTTAAATCAACATCAACAAAAAATACACAAAGAACCTCTCACCAGAGATGGTCATTCAACAAACATTTACTTCATGCCTTCTCTTTGCCAGTCCCTGCAATATAACACAAAATACACATCACATGGTCTTGAGTGACATGAAGGAAAAGTACCTGGAGCAGCTACAGTGGAAAGGACAAGCTGACTTTGCCTGCAGGGATCTAGAAAGCTTCCCTGGAATGTGGCATCTGAATTGAGATCTGAAGGAAGAACAGGAGTAAATTTCTGAGCAGAGGAGAAAGCATGCCTAAGAGAGTAGTGTCCTGAGGGAGTGTGGCGCATTGGAAGAAAGAAGGTCAAGAAGACTGAGATGCAGAGATGGCACAGCATGGTGTTTAAGAAAAAAAGATCTGGAGCCAGACCACTAGGGTCAAATTTTCCCTGGAAAAATTACTACCTTCTCTATGCTCCAACTGCCTCCTTGTAAAATGAGATGATAATGTTTCCTACTTCATAGGGTTTTGATAAGGATTTATGAGTTAACACATGTAAAGCACAAATAAATAGTAAGTACTCAATATATGCTTTTACTTCTATACACCTGAGGGGGAACAGTCATCTACCTACCAGTATGTTGATTATTTGGGATTCTTTCCAGCAAAGAGAGGACAATGAATTGACCTAGAGTATGAGAATATTTGTGTCCCATGTGTAAATCCTCAGAGACCCTCCACTGAAGAGGACAGTCTTTATAATCAAGTGAACCAGATGACTTTTCTGTAGATGAGAGGCAGCCGCTCTTGCCCGGCCTCTTTGGTAGTTACTCAACAAGCTCAAGTTCAAAGAGCCATATATGAAGTCTCAACAACATAGACTTCTCCTATCCAACACTGTCACTGCTGAGTGCCCAACCTACCGAGACAGCATTTAATTCTGGACCCTAAAAATGGTACCATTCCCTGGGTAGATCAAAGTGCCACCTGATGGCAGGTTGATTGTATCAGACCCTGCCATCATGGACAGGTCAGTGTTTTGTCCTGATTGCCATAGAAACTTGTCTTGGATATGGATTTACTCTCCTTAATTCCTATGCTTCTGCCAGCAACATCATCCATATTTACTTATTTAATGCCATGGCATCTTATAAAGTATAGCCTTTTTCTAAGGAACTCACTTTAGAATTAATGAAGAAAGGTAATGGCATTACATCCTTGAGATTCACTGAATTTATTATGTATCCCATCACCCATTAACTAGCTGGCCTTGCAGAACAGTGGACTGGTCAGTTGAAAAGTCAGTTATACTACCAGCTGGGAGGCAACACCTTGAAATGTTGGGGAGTTGCTTTGCAGCATGCAGCATAGGCTCTAAAACAGGGCGCTTTTTTTCCAATAAATTCATGGATTTGGAACCAAGAAATAAAAATAGGATAGTTTCACTCACATTGGCATAGAATGATGCATCCTTAAGAGTTTTCCTTCCTGTTACTGAAATTCTAGGCCTACTGGCTTAGGGTACCCAAAGGAGGAATGCTGTTGCTGCTGTTATGTGCCGTCGAGTCGGACCCGACTCATAGCGACCCCTCCTTGGGTTTCCGAAGCAGTATTACTACGGAAGTAGATTGCCCAACCTTCCTTTCGAGGAGTGGCTGGTGGATTTGAACCTCCAGACTTCTGGTTAGCAGTCCAGTGCCTTAGGCACTACGCTACCAGAGCTCCCAAAGGAGGAATAGTTCACCAGCAAATACAACAATGTTTTCACTTATTAGAACCTGAGCCTGCCGCAAGTTTATTTGAAGCACTTCATGTCAGTGAGAAAACAGGATTTTAAAAAGTGGTCATAGGTTTGACAGTGTCTCAGACTGAGTTTGTCAAAAGCAGACACTGATACAGAGTTTGGTATGCAGGATATTTATGAAGGATGAACATCTGTGGAAGGGAGGAGGAGCAAGCAGGGTTGGGTAGAAAGAGAAGCTGAACTGTGATGCACGCCCAACAAAGCCTCAATCAACCCCACAGTGAACTCCAGAGGTCTATCACCCACCAGAACTGTCCTATGTTGGGCCAAAATGGCCAGGCCTCCATCTAGATGCAACAATAGGTGTCTCCTTGTCCAGAGCAAAGAAGACTGAAGAATGAAGATGCATGGAAACAATTAGTCCAAGGGATTAGTTAGTACACCGCGTGTGATAGTTGGAGCTATGTGTCAACTTGGCTGGACCCCTGTTCTGTGTGGTTGTTCCCATGATGGGATCAGATGACTGTGTTCTGAGTCGTCAATCTGCCCAAGGGGAGTTTCCCTAAGGGTGTGGCCTGCTTCCAAGATATCTAGGGACATCCTGGGAAGAGGGACATTCTTCTGTGGATCAGGACCCTGGTGTGCTGACTACAACCTTCCATGAGTAAGCAGCCCATTGCTTGGCCTGGAGATCTTGGATTTGTCTTTTGTTGGAGTCAACAACCAGTGTACTGCCTGCCAGCCTTGAATTTCTCAGCCCCCTGTGGTTGCAGAAACTAAGGCTGCCTCTAGCCTGACGTTTCCTCCAGGAACTAGAGAACCCAGTCTAGCACATCATGTGATCCTCAGCCTATACGACCTTGAGACCAGAAGAACTAGATGGTGCCCAGCTACCACCGTCACCCACTCAGAAGGGGATCAGTGGAGGAGCTCCTGGATAGAGTGGGAGAAAAATATGGAATAAAACTCAAAATCATTTAAAAAAAAAATAGACCAGGTTTGCTGGTGTGATAGAGCCTGGTGAGACCCCTGAGACTATGGCCCCTAGCTACCCTTCAGGTCTGGAATTGAACTCACCCCTGTGGCTTCCAGCTAAATAGCAGATAGGCATATGGGGTGAACATTTACATCAAGTAGATACACTCCTTGAAGCAATAAATCAATCCATTGTGGGAGAATAGAAGGGCAGTGTTTGCACAGGGAGATAGAGCAAGGGGTAGGAGTGCATGAGAGGGAAGGACACAGAGAAGAGGTAACTATGGGGAGGAATTGGGAAGAGAGCTGTTGTATCATGGGGAATTGCAGTCAAGGTCATGAGACAAAATGTGTATGGACTACTGTATGGAAAATTAATTTTCTCTATAAACTTTCACCCAGATCACAATAAAAATGTAAAAAATCACTGTGTATGGCCACTCTGGGAAGGACATGCCCTTAAGTGAGGGAATCTTCATAATTGAGACTCTTTGAAGAAGTAATAGCTGTAGATCATCTGCTGACAGCCCTCCCAACAAGTGGGTTGCAGGCATTTCTTTGAAGAAGGATCTGAGAAGCATATCCCCAACTCCACCACATAGGATGATTGCTCCTGACTATCAAGGAAAGAAAGTTTACTGATACACAAAGTAGGTGTGGTGGGCAGCCTCTAACATGCCTCCAACAATCCCTGCCTCCTGTTATTCATATCCTAGTGAACATGGACATATGCCCCCACCCACCCAAGTCAAGCCTTCAGATGAGACCATAGCCCCAGCAGACAGTTTGACTGCAACCTCATGAGACACTCAGCTAAGCCACACCTGGACTCCTGATCCAAAAACAAACCTGTGATATAATAAATGTTTGTTGTTTAAAGCCACTAAGTTTGGAGGTGATTTGTTACAAAGCAATAGATAGCACAAGAGTCAGGGAGGATTATGACAAGGACCCAAGAGACAGTTAGTTAACCTTGGGGTATCTTCTAGTTCAATCAGTAATATTTGGAATTCTTCTGAAACTCTTAACAAGCAGAATGATCAGTAGGCTAAGATCCATCAGAAATGAAGATGTGGTTCTTCCCACCAAGCAGAAAGCCCAGATAGCTAATGTGCCCACTAAAGGGAAAAGGAAAATGGAATACTGATGGAAAGGTCATATGGTCTCATGAACATAGCAGAAACAAGGGCTAAAGCCACTACCTGTACTTCCTTTCTTGCTACTGTATATATATTTTTCATGTTTTTTATTTGATTTCACTTTTCTTTCCCCTTCTTCTCACTTATCACTGGATACAACTGTTCATTATTATGGGATCCAAATGGGATCATGACAGAACTAGAGGAGGAAGCTCTTCCACTCAATGGTACTGGACTTGGGGCTCAACGAAATAATTTAAAGCGCATCAGGTTATCTACTCTTGGAAAGAGATTATGTTTTCAGTTGGATAAGATATAGCTGTACTAGGTCAGGTGGTAACAGTTTGAGAAAGTATCAGTATGAGACAAAGGGTGTATATGGGTACTAGACTATAGAGACAGTTGTCCTTTTTTGGCTGTACAGGATATGTATACCCTTCCTAATACAAGGAAATCTCAAAATCAGTAGGAGATAGGACTTCAACTCCTATCAGAAGACAGAGGGGATCAGGCATTTCCTCTCTCCAGCTCCGTGGCAGCTGGGTCTCAAGCACATTAGCCAGGCTGAGGCATGGTTGTGGTAATAATGCACAGTCTCAGAGATGTCTGAGATTCTTCAGCAAATTATCTTGAGAATCTTCTCTGATACCCACCCTTCCTTGATCCTGCCCCATTTTCCAAGTCTTCCCATTCAGTCTGAGAGCAAATGGTCAACTTCCAAATACATTTATTTTATGCTTTCTTGTGTAGACATCAGTTTGTTGTTTTCAAGAAACTACCCTGTGTAATATACCCACCAAATTTTTCCCTCTCCTTTTAAAACTACCTAAACTTCACAAGAAGAAAAATGTGACATCAGGATTGGAGGAAGACACATCAACAACCTATGATATGCAGATGGCACAACCTTGCTTGCTGAAAGTGAAGACTTGAAGCACTTACTGATGAAGATCAAAGACTACTGTCTTCAGTACAGATTATATTTCAACATACAGAAAACAAAAATCCTTACAACTGGACCAATAAGCAACATCACAATAAATGGAGAAAAAATGGAAGTTGTCAATTATTTCATTTTACTTGGATTCAAATGGAAGTTGTCAAGGATTTCATTTTACTTGGATCCACAGCCAAACGTGCATGGAAGCAGCACTCAAGAAATCAAAGGATGTATTACACTGGGGAAATCAGCTGCAAAAGACCTCTTTAAAGTTTAATTAAAGAGCAAAGATGTCACTTTGAAGTCTAAGTTGTGCCTGACCCTAGCCATGGTATTTTCAATCACTTCACATGCATGTGAAAGCTAGACAATGAATAAGGAAGATCAAAGAAAGTTTGATGCATTTGGGGTTGGCAAAGAAAATACCACAGGCTGACAGAAGAATGTCTTAGAAGAAATACAGCTAGAATGCTCCTTAGAAGTGAGAATGGTCAGACTTCATCTCACATACTTTGCTAGAAGGGACCAGTCCCTGGAGAAGGAGAGCTTGCCTACTAAGTAGAGGGGCAATGAAAAGGGGAAGACCCTTGATGATGGATTGACACAGTGGCTGCAATGATGGGCTCAAGCATAGCAAAGATTGTGAAGACGGCACAGGACCAGGCAGTGTTTTGTTTTTGTTATACACAGGGCCACTATGAGTTGGAAACCACTTAACAGCATCTGACAACAAAGTGTGCTGCATGGAACACTAGTCCAGAAATATGCTCTGACTGAAATCATAAATAAGTTTTGTAAATACTCCATGCCTTTTTAGAAGATTCATAGTAACTGGGGACATATCAAAGATTCTGAGAATTCCTGTGTTAAGGAAATCTGTTCAACATTGTTTACACAAGGGTTTACATAATCTTTTTCATTTTTACACTTACTTAACAGACACTTCTCACTCTGAGGAACACTTACCAGAATCCAAGAAAAGAAGTTTCAGAGGAAGACTGCAGTTCCCTCTCTCTGATTTCCAAGTTTCAGTTTGCTCTCTCAGGTCTTGCCACTTCCCCAGTTGAGTCACACAAAGAATCATCCCTTGCTTCAAAGGAGACCATGCTTCCTGGTCTCCTTATTCAACAATTCTGTTGAATAATCTCTACATGGATCCACAGTCAACGTCCACTGGAAGCAGCACTCAAGAAATCAAACAATGTGTTGCCCTGGGCAAATTGGCTGCATTAATTTCTGACATTCCTTTTGACATTTACAAAGTGTTTTATTCTGGGAGTCTGTTAAAGGGCTCTTTATTCTATTTCATTGAGGTTTCAATTTTCTTAACATTCCAAAACCAAACACACAGCTGTGGAGTCGGACCCAACTCACAGAGACCCTTCCTTGTCTTTCCGAGGCAGTATCACTACAGAAGTAGATTGCCCACCCTTCCTTCTGAGGAGTGGCTGGTGGGTTTGAACCACCAGCCTTCTGGTTAGCAGTCAAATGCCTTAGGCACTACACCACCAGAGCTCCAGACTAATAATTGCTTTACAAAACATCTTAAAATATGGCAATTTCCCTCTTTAACATTTTTTATTAAAATTTTCTCAATCATTTTTAACTTTGCTCTTTCAAATTACCTTTTGACAAGTTACATAAACAAAGTTTTATTGGATTTTAAGTGGCATTTTAGTTGTGTTGTTGCTGTTGTTATATGTCATCCAGTTAGCTCCATTTCATAGCAACCCTGTGTACAACAGAATGGAACACTGCCCAGTCCTGCACCATCCACACAGTAGTTGTCATGTGTAAGCCCACTGTTAAAAGCACTGTGTCAGTCCATCTCATTGAGGGTCTTCTTCCTTTTCACTGACCTTTTACCAAGAATTAATTTTAGTAAAACTATGAAATAATTTAGGAAGATTTGATGCCCTTAAAATAGTCTTTACATCTAGATACACATTATATTTCACTGTTCCTTTATATCAGTCAATCAATTTTTTTTTTATGAAAGTCTCAGTTTTTTAGGAAGGGAAGAAAATAGAGTTATTATTATTTGTAGATGATACAATTTTATTTTACCTTTGAAACCCAAAAGCAGAATCTGGAAAACTTACTTAAATTGGTAAGAGAGTTCAGTGATCATATGGACAAAAATAATTCACATCAGTAACTTTCCTGTACCCAAAACAACAACTCATTAGCGAATATGGATATGGAGAGAAATGGGGGGAAGGGGAGATTCCAGTATACTTAGGAATAGAGATTTAAAGGACTTAGTAATAAGTTTTATATAGAAATATTGGGTGGGAATAAGAAAAAAATTGTTTCATAGTTTTGTGTGGCTTCCTTTTATCCACTATCACATTACATAAGACAAGAACCACATTGTGTAATACAATCTTCTTTCAAATATAAAGCCCAAATTTTTGCCTCTCGATGACACTTCTCAAGGTTCTTGGCATTCCAAATTTCAGCACTGCTGGTGTGAGCTTTACTCTTTCATTCATTTTGTTCTTTTCATTTAGTGGGTGGAAGTGGGTTCAGTTAGCCAGGCTGCTCCTCCCCCACCATCATTCCCAGAAATCTGCCTGGACTGTTCTCTGTGGCTAGTTCCCCTCACTCTTTTCTGGTTGTTCTGATGAAGTAAGAGGAAAGATCTATGGGAGCTGAGAGAGGGTTGCATAGGAGAACTTTTCAGAAGAGTGAAAACTAGAATAGTAGTGGAGGGAATGGAATAAGAAACTCATCAAAAACAAGGAAATGAACCAGCAACCCTGAGGCCCATCAGAGAGCTGGGTTTATTTATCTTCATGCATAGAGGGAGGCAAGCAAAATGCCAAAGCTCTTTTTCCAGACTAACCTAAAGCCTTGGAAGATACACCTTCAGAGAAAATAATAATAATAATAATAATACACACACACACATATATTAAATGTAAACATTGTTAGGCGAAAAATTAATGCATGAAAACAATCAGAATTATGGACTTTATTACATTTTACAGTACATAACAACAATTTCTGAAGTCCAGATATCTTACATGAAAACAGAACAGGATTAAACACTTTTATATAGATCTCCCTACTGGCAAAAGAATATAACTATACACTTCTATCTCAGAACTTACTTTAAATAGGTCTGCTTTCCTACAGTTTTGGGGAAGGGAATATTTTCTCCTTATGCTTCTAAGATCTTTATTATAAGTAACATTCTCAAGATGAAATCTATTCTCAAAGTTAAATCCATTAGTCCAAGAAAAAAGTCCATTAAGACTTCAATATGGAAACTAAAACATAGAAGAGGATCTTAAATAAATAGAATATGCAGTGACATTCTCACAGATGTTTAACAACTGGCCCTCTAGTTCTAAAGGGGAACCCAGAATTGTAGCATTTTCCAATAACAATTGTGTAAATTTTCCCACAATGGTCAATTTCAAGCTACCAATATGATGTCACTGAAGGTAGAGTTGAGAAAGGATGTGCACAATTGACTCTTGAAAGCTCATAAGCACCAATTCCTACACACTGCTGATGGGTAAGTAATATTTTCCTCTTGTAGCCCCAATCTGTCCAATTGTGTTGTTTTTCTCCAACCTTGCTCTCCACTCGGATAAAAGAGATTAGGCATGAAACCAGGAAGGGATTATGTTATAGGCTTGAGACAGAAAGTCACAGGTACTAGGAGTATGACACTGTTAAATGCTATCAGGGAGACCCACAGTAGGGTAAAAATACAGCCTCCAGTAGCAAATGGAACAAATGAGGTCCCAGCCTTCTTGGTGATTCTCCATTCTGAGAATGTATTTGTCCATTCCCATCAATTTCCATCATCAACGTATTGTTACTTGTATTAAATTCTCTCTGTAAGCTCTAGAACAAACTGTTCCTCTTCCCTGACCACGAGAGGCTGGCTGCTCCCCACCCCCACCTCACCACACCACCCCACCTCCCTGACTCAGGCATGACTCCCTTTCTGGAGTGTGGGTTACAGTCCCTTTCTCAAAAGGTATGATTTGATGGGAAGTTCCCTGGCTCCTGAGTGCTTCCCCTGGAGCAAGAACCACTAGGACCACAAAGACCTTGTGTTTGGGCCCAGTAAGGAAGAATTTAAACACTAGGGACATTTTCTGGGTATATGGAGACAAATGGGAAGAAAAATGGGATTTGAAAACATAAACTTGATCACACCAGCCCCTCATTACCCCAAAATGAAAATTTAAAACCTTTATAGTGTTTAACAAAATCCTCCAGGATCTGACCTCTCTCCACATTCCCATCTTTTTTTTTTTTTTTTT
>NW_006921652.1:10318807-10323509 GCF_000298275.1 Orycteropus afer afer
TTCTTCTGGTCTCATAATTGTATAGGTTGCAGATCAGATGGTGTACCAGTCACTAGGACTGATTGTTTCCATTCATTTGGTTTTCTTCTTTCTTCTTGACGAGGAGACACCCATTGTTGCATCTAGATGGCAGCTTGCTAGCTTTTAAGATCCCAGTCACTACTCGCCAAAGTAGGAGGTCACATTCCCATCTTTTACCACTCTCCTTCTCACTGGCTTTCTCTATGTTTGGAAATATGGCAGCCTTGTTTCTTCCCAGACCCTTTGCACTTGCAAATGTATATATGCACATAAGTGTATGGACATATACACTTTTTTTCTTGCCAAACCATTTGAAAGTAAATTGCACACAATATATTTTAACATTGGTCTCCTAAGAACAAGGACATTCTCTGCCATATTCATAATACCATTATTACTCCAAAGAATTTAACATGGATGCAATAATAACTAATACTGTGTATAAATGTCTAAAAACTTAAATCTCCTTACAGCTGAGATTTAATTCCCTAACTCTAGGATCCAATTAAAGTTGATACAATGCATTTGATTGTGATAGTTCCTTAGTTTCGTTTCATCTAAAACAGCTTCATCACCAACACCATCATGCACACACATACCTTTTTTCACCTTTCATGACACTGACATTGTGAAAAGTCTGGGCCAGTTGCTTGCAGAATGTTTCCAAGTCTAGATTGGAAACATAATTGTTGATTGTTTCCTCATGGTGGATTATGGTTGTCTTTTAAAAGAAAATGTTAGAGCAACTGGACAACTCTTCATAGATTGAATGGTGACCAGGCTGGGAGCCATTAGGTGTACATAAGCCATGGCCCAGCCTGGCCTTCAGGTGTTCCCTAGGATCCACAGCCTTGACGATGCTCAGGTTCTGAAGATAGAGAAGGATTGTCGGGGTCAGCAACTGCTCTGGAGCTCCTGAGACCAAGGGTTGGTTTGTTGTCTGCTGATAGTGATACCTAAACCCCTGGAACAAACATGTCTTGATGGAGAACACTGAAACTAAAAAGTGACCCTATCCAGAAGCCCCCATCCTTGGGGCCCCGACCAACAGCAAGAGGATTCCCTGCTAGATGGAACTGTTTCTTGCCAGTGTTGACCATTGGGAGTACATTCTTGAGGACTCTGCTGTTAGTCCATAGAACCAGACATATCACCTTCACCTGTAATACTAACCACACCAAGCTGGCATGGGAAAAAACAACATACTTATTGTAAGAACAATGAAACATGGGCTCGACTTAAATCTACTGAGATAGATGCCCTAGAACTCATTATGAGCATATTTGGAGCCATCCAAGAGTTTGGGTTGGCCTAGTTAAGGTTGCTATGAGTTGAGGCTCACTCAATAGCAACTAACAACAACATGGTCAAAATTAAAGCAGTTAAATAAAGACATTTGCTTCTGACCAAGATGGAGTAGCAGGGACTATGTTTACCTTCCTACCTGGGGAGAGGGAAGACGAACAGACAACATACATGAAGCAATGGTTTTTAAGACACTGGGCATCATGCAATGAAGAGCAGTGACTGTTGAGATAAAGAAAACTAATAATTTGGATGAAGGAAAGGTAATATACCAAAAGCAAGTGACCAGCACAATAACACTAAGGAAAAAGAAAACACAAAAGGGGTACACACATACAGTACTGTATTGTCAGTGAAGGTAAACATGGGTATATGGGTGGATAGATGGGTGGACAGGCTGAACTAGTAGGTAGTGTACCCAAGACCATATATAGGGTTGGCAGACAATGGCCCTATGGCCCTATAAGTTTATTTGTATGATTTGAATTCCCAAGCGTATAGCAGAGCTGACAAGGGGCAAGGTTGTAATCACTTCCTGGTCACAGCCAGCTACCCAGAGGGACTGAATAGTTGAACCTGTGGGCTCAGGACCACAGTCAGAGAGGACATCAAGCTCTTTTGGCATAACATACTGCACAAAACATTGTTTCACCTCCTGCTTTGGCAAGTAGCAACTGGGATCTTAAAAGCTTACAAGCTGCCATCTAGATGCAATGATGGGTCTCTCCTCGTCCACAGCAAAGAAGAATGAAGAAAACCAAAGATTCATGAAAACAATTAGTCCTAGCAACTGGTACACCATGTGATCTGTAACCTATACAACTATGAGACCAGAAGAACTAGATGGTACTTGCCTACCACTGTTAACCACTCAGAGGAGGATCTATATAGGAGATCCTAGATAGAGAGGGAGAACAATTGGAAAAAAACTCAAAATCATTTGGGGAAAAAACAAGTGGGGGGAGACCAGGTTTGCTGGTCCGATAGAGCCTAGTAGAACCACTGAGACTATAGCCCCCAGCTGCCCTTCAGGTCTAGAATTGAACCCACACCTGTGGCTTCCAGCCAAACAAAAGACAGGCATAGAAGTTGAACAATTACCTGAGGTAGATACATTACTTGGAGAGAACAATCATGGGAGAAAGAAGGGCTGCTTATGCACAGGAAGACAGCTCAGGGGGCAAGAGTGCATGGAGGGATGGACACAGAGAAGAGATAACTATCGGGAGGAAGTGGGAGGGGAGCTGTTGCACTGTGGTAAATTGTGGTCAATGTCATGAGACAAAGTGTATGTGAACTGCTGTATGGAAAATGAATTTCCTCTGTAAATTTTCACCCAAAACTCAATAAAAAAAAAAGAAAGAAAGAAAGAAAGACTTACAAGATGGCAGAAACGACCAATCCCCACGTTAGGGTTCTATACACTTTATTTGCATGGTCCCACCCCCACAAGGGTGCCATGCACCTTATTTACATTATGAACAAGCTGTCTAATACTCTTAGTGGCCCATAGGCACCGCACATTTTCATAGGCCCACCCAGACACCTGGTGGGAGCAACAAAGACAATGGTTAGAAGAAGCCATATTAAGTAATGCATTGCACTGCAGTCTTGTATGATGGAACATAATTAAATGTGATGCTTCTGTAAATCATGTTTGTAAAAAACATTCAAAGTTTACTAAAATACTTCAAATTCAGTCCATATATATAATAGAGCTAACTGGGGACAAAGTCATGGTAACTTCTTAGCCATAGCAAAATACCATGACGGAGTGAGTCATTGGGCCTGCAGGCTCTGGACCATGGTCGTGGGGGACATGAAGCTCAATTGGCAAAACATACTATGCAAAAAGAGTGTTCTATATGCTACTTTGGTGAGCAGTGACTGGGGTCTTAAAAGTTTGCAAGTGGCCATTTAAGATGCAACAACTGATCACTCCTTGTCCAGAGCAAAGAAGAGGGGAAAAAAAATCAAAGGCACATGGAAACAATTAGTCCAAGGGACTAGTGGACCATGGGAACCTCAGACTACAAGATGCTGAGACCAGAAGATCTAGATGGCGCCTGGCTACTACAGAAAGGGATCAAAATTGGAGATCGTGTTTAAAGGAGGAGAAAATGTGGGACAAAATTCAACATCATGAAAAAATCAGGTTTACTGGTCTGATGGAGACTGGTGAAATCTCTGAGACTATTGCCTTTAGTCACCCTTTGGGCCTGGAATTGAACTCACTCCTATGGCTTAACTTCCACCTAAACAATAAACAGTTCTATAAGGTGAACAATTATACCAGGTATTACACTTCTTAGAACAATCAACCATGGGAGATCAAAAGGTCAGCATTTGCACTGGGAGATAGCTCAGAGGGCAGGAATACATAGGAAAGAAGGATACAGGGAAAAAGTAAAGACAGTGAGGAAGTGGGAAGAGAGCTGTCACATTGTAGGGATTGCAATCAACATCAGAAAACAAAATCTGTATGAACTGTTGATTGGAAAATGAATTTGCTCTGTAAACTTTCACCCAAATCACAATAAATTAAATAAATAAATACATGTTGTTGTTGTTGTTAGTGCTGTAAAATTGGCTCTAACTCATAGTGACTCTATGTACAACAGAATGAAACACATCCTGGCCCTGAAATATGAAGTCTGATTTCTTGACTGCTACTTCATTGGGTGTTGAGTGTGGATCCAAGTAAAATTAAATACAAATAAATAAAAACTAAACAATAAAATACTTCAAAGTCACTAAAATATTTAAAAGACTTATGACAGGTGCTGTCAAAAAAACATAGTGATATGATATTGTTTAATCCAAAGCCATAACAAAAAAGTGCATAGAGAAATAACAGAAAAAAGGGGGTTGCACAGGAGATACAGACAATAAAGGTGAACACTTTTATATACACTACAACACTGCATTATCAGAAATAACAAGTATTAGTCTATGGGTGGATACATAGGTACACAGGCAAAATGATCAGGTATGGGTAGCCAAAAGGGAATATGTCTGTGACTATATATATGTATAAGTTCTGGCAGATTATATTTCTACATATGTGTTTGTATGTGCGATAAAATGTTCATATATGTATAACAGAGCTAATGGAGGCCAAAGTAGCTCTGGTGGCATAGTCCCTAAGGCATTTGACTGCTAACCAGAAGGCTGGCATTCAAACCCACCAGCCACTCCTCAGAAGGAAGACTAAGCAATCTACTTCTGTAAAGATTTACCACCTTGGGCAAGAAAGGGAAATCAAAGGCATCCAAACTGGTAAGGAAGAAGTCAAACTATCCCTATTTGCTGATGATATGATCCTATACCTAGAAAACCCAAGAGACTCAGTCAAAAATCTACTGGAACTAATTGA
>NW_006921652.1:10337614-10351555 GCF_000298275.1 Orycteropus afer afer
CCTAAAAGCTAGCAAGCTGCCATCTAGGTACAACGATGGATCTCTCCTCGTCCAGAGCAAAGAAGAATGAAGAAAAACAAAATTCATGGAAACAATTAGTCCTAGTGACTGGTACACCATCTGATCTGCAGCCTATATGACTATGAGACCAGAAGAACTAGATGGTGCCCGACTACCACTGTCATCCACTTGGAAGGAAATCTATGTAGGAGATCCTTGAAAGAGAGGGAGAACAATGTGGAACAAAACTCAAAATCATTTGGAGAAAAAAAAAAGGGGGGGACCAGGTTTGCTGGTCTGATAGAGCATGGTGGAACCACTGAGACTATGGCCCCTGGCTGCCCTTCAGATCTGGAATTAAAGCCACATCTGTGGTTTCCAGCCAAACAAAAGGTAGGCATATATGAGTTGAACATTTACCTCAAGATATACTCCTTGGAGAGAACAATCATGGGAGAAAGAAGGACTGCTTATGCATAGGGAGACAGCTCAGGGGGCAGGAGTGCATGGAGGGATGGACACAGGGAAGAGGTAACTATGGGGAAGAAGTTGGAGGGGAGCTGTTGCATTGTGGTAAACTGTGGTCAATGTCATGAGACAGAGTACATGTGAACTGCTGTATGGAAAGTGAATTTGCTCTATAAACCTTCACCCAAATCACAATTTAAAAAAAAAAAAAAAAATGACACCCAGTATCTAGCACAGTACACATTCAGTAAATAATTTTCAAATTAACAATAAGTAAACAAAAGAACCTTGTGAAGTTTCCTTTGCTTTTTTTTTTCCCCCTTGCCTATCATGCTTTTTTTTTTTCCCCTTGTTGGAAAATTTCTGTTCTTCACAGTTTCCTACTTTCCTAAAATCTAAGCTACATGATTCTTATGTTTTCTGTGAAAGAGGATCTCTCTGCAAAAAAGGAAGGCCGACAGTGGGGATGAAGTGGGTTGAGAAAGGGCTGGAGATTCCAGGAAGTGGTTAGAAGCTCCCCCCAGTGTCTTATTTACCCACCACCACAAAATGAGGCAGTTTGGGGAGAATGACTGAAGTCAAAAAGCAGTGAATGGGGATGAGGAGGTAGTGGTAGTCAGTGAATACAGATGACTGTTGTGGGCATTGACAGTGAGGCCCATGACAGACCAGCTGCTTCACTAACGAAAACAAGATTGCTTGGCTTCAGAGGTCCTCATGGAGGGGAAGGAGGGCCCGTCTCATCTCTGGAGTGCTGAACACTAAAGAGGTCTCACCTACTCCCCATCACCCATCACTGCCAGCAAGTGACCTGATGGGGGTGAGGGATCCAGAAGAGTCCAAAAGGAGGTTTCCATTCTTGAGCAAGGAGAGTGTGTCAACCCAGGTTCTCCAAGAAGCAGATGCTAAGACAAGATTAAACATGCAATCAATTTATTAGTGGAATGCCTATGAGGGAAGATGGAGAGAGAAATGGAAGAGGCTGGGAGTCTTCATACTGTGATGCAAGTCTGACCTCAGTGAAGGACAGAAGAGAAGGTTGGTGGAAGTGCCCTGAACTTCTGTGCAGTCTCAGGAAAGTTCAGTAAGGCCACTGGGGAGTCCATGAGCAACGGTCATCCACCAAGAGAGTCCTGTGTCTCACCATCCGATCTGCAACCTATACAAGTATGAGACCAGAAGAACTAGATGGTGCCCGGCTACCACTGTCATCCACTTGGAAGGGATGTAGGAGATCCTGGATAGAGAGGGAGAACAATGTGAAACAAAACTCAAAATCATTTGGAGGGAAAAAAAAAAGGGGGGGGGATGTTTGGGACCAGGTTTGCTGGTCCAATAGAGCCTGGTGGAACCACTGAGACTATGGCCCCTAGCTACCCTTCAGGTCTGGAATTGAGACCACACCTGTGGTTTCCAGCCAAGCAAAGTACAGGTATGTGAGTTGAACATTTATCTCAAGTGGACACATGCCCTTGAGAGAACAATCATGGGAGAAGGAAGGGCACCTTATGCACAGGGAGACAGCTTAGGGGGCAGGAGAGTATGGAGGGATGGACACTGGGAAGTGGTACCTTGGGGAGGAAATTGGAGGGGAGCTGTTGCATTGTGGTAAATTGTGGTCAATGACATGAGACAAAGTATATGTGAACTGCTGTATCGAGAGTGATTTTGCTCTGTAAATCTTCACCCAAATCTAAATAAAATAAAATTTAAAAAAAAAAAAGAGAGTCCTGTGTCTCTCAGGAATAGATTTGCTTTGGTACTCCCACAGCAATCAGTTATTGGTTAGGAGCATCCACGGGAGAAAGGACCTCAGCATCAAGGAGGTGATGGATTTCAGAATACAGTGACTGTCAACTACACCCTCTGCAGTTGGAGAGCTGAGAGGTGTGTTTTCATGCCCCACACAGGAAGGACCTGAAGTTCCTGGGTGGTACAAATGGTTAACATAACCAAAAGGTTAGCAGTTCAAGTCCACCCAGTGGTGCCTTGGAAGAAAGGCCTGATAATTTACTTCTGAAAATTCAGCCATTGAAAATCCTATGGAACACATTTCTACTCTCATACACATAAAACTGCCATGAGTTGGAACAACTCAAAAGCAACTGGTTTACAGGGAGGATTTAGCAAAGGGTGGAGATTAAGGACGAGAAATGGATAAAAGAGTTTATTTAGAAATGCCACAGGGAATGAAATATCTCTGAAGGTTAATGTCAGCTTCTCCCAAAACTAGCCTTTGGCTTGTTCCCCTTGTCCCCTCTGCTGCCTCCTCACAGGCTTCACTCCAGGATGAGGACACAGTCTTATACCCTGTCTCCTGCCTCTAGTCCTTCAAATTTATGCCCCTCTCTGTCTTCACTCACACTCTGAGATGACCCAACCAAAATCTTTCTGCCGAATCAGGACCCCTTCTCTCAATTCGGATCGATTGTTCTAACTAACTAGACTTCTCATTGCCAAACGAATTAAAAGCTGCTCCTCTTTAACAGTAAAACCGAAACAAAAAATCTCTGACTCTCCTTTCTTTACAGTGAGCCCATTGCCCTTCATCACACCTCCCCATCCCAGAGATCACTGAGCACACCCTTACCTCCACCCATCCTAATCCCCTTGTGCAACCTGTAAAGTCCCTGAGGCCTAAAGCTCTGCCCAAATACTTCTACCCCAGGACTTTTTAACTCCCTTTTCATCTTACAATGGAGATCTGGTGGTGTAGTGCCTAAGGCACATGACTGCTAACCAGAAGGCTGGCAGTTCAAGCCCACCAACCACTCCTCAGAAGGAAGGTTGGGCAATCTACTTCTGTAGTGATACCACCTCAGAAACCCTAGGAGGGGTTGCTACGAGTTGGATCCCATTTGATAGCAGTGACTTTGGTTTTGGGTTTTTTGTTTTTGGGGGGTTTTTTGTTTTTGTTTTTGTTTTTTTGTATCTTACATGGATAGCCCATCTTTCCTAATAGCTTTGAAAGGAAGCTTAAAGCCATAGAGAATGGGTGACTTGTTAAATGTCATAAGGCAAGATAAGAGTAGAAGCAGGGGTAGTAGTAGAATTCCCTAGGACCCCAGAGGTGGAGGCAGCAATAATCAGTGAGTGACCCTGAGAGCAAGAGATTCTAGGGACAAAGTTAGGTCTGGATGATGCAATTTCTGACCCCCTATCAGAACACTTTTATTCTAGTGCTAACCTCGTAGCCAAAGCATTTTCCTGGGGTAGGGAAGGTTAGCACTCTTCCATACTTCTGTCTTTCTCTTCTTCCACATGATAAATACCCAGATAAAACACTTAAGAACAAGGCCCAAATGCCCCCTGTGGACTTCCCTAGAACTGCAGGAAAAAAGCAACTGGCCGAACAGAAGAGAACTGAGAAAGGGAAGCTGTGTCCAGTGGGCACCCCAAGGGAGGACCACATGAGGAACACTTTGGGGAAGGAGAGGGGTGAAGAGAAGCAGTTAGCATGCTTAACCAGATTGCCCTTCCTGTCCATGTGCCCTGGGCTGGGCTGCTCCAAGGACTCCCCCAACCTAGCTCCCATCCCAAGATTCCTAAAGAAATAAGCAGGGCTGTCTGTCTGGGGTCCCAGGGGCTTACTCTGCACTCTCTTAAAAGAGCTGGGTAAGATGCCCACAGAACTGGGAGGCAACGCCCTCATAGGGCTTGCAGCAGGCTACGCTCCATCAGGTAGGCACAGCCCTGCCCCCCATATCTCCAGGGCAACACCCACATAAATCATGGCATCTCCATTGGACAGGTGTCACTGGAGTTGCCCACCCCATCCACCCATCATACAGTCCCTCTTCCAGTGAAGCATGATGGAGGAGGAGTAAAAGCCAGAGGCCAGGTAAGAAAGGTGACACTGCCTGCTAGAGCATTACAGCAGAACATGTCACCTCTGGGGCACTGAGAGCAGCAAGAGGAGAGAGAGTATCTAACTCAAACTCACTTCAGTCCTCCATACCCCTCTCCTCCTTACTCAGAAACCATCCCCTGAGCCAGTTCCCAGAAACCAGGCCAAGAGACCACACCTATAGAGACTCTGGCCTCACAGTCATTGCCAGGTCTCTATGTCCATTATCCTTGGGAAGATTCAACCTTCTCCTTCCAGCCTTCCCTCCACTCCAAACCATCACAGTGTTTCTAAAACACAAATCAAACCATGTTTTTTCTCTTCTTAAAATGTGTCCATAGCTTTCCATCCTCCAGAACAACCCAGCAGCTAAGGACCACCTCTCGGCAGCCTCTGAACCCAGGCCTGCATTACTGCACAGAGCAGTCATGTGGGAGCAAGGCTTTAATCAAAGCCTTCAGTAAATGTTTATTTTATGATCTGCATGCTCCATTTTGAAAAGCAGGGAACATGTAATGAATGCATACTAGAAAGACATGGAGCAGATACTGGTGGCAAATGTCACAAAAGCAGGACAGTGCAGTGAGTAAAACCTGGGCTCTGGATTCAGACCACCTGGATTGGAATCTTTGCTTCCCCAAGCTATGTGATCTTGGGTAAGTTAACAAACCTCTCTGTGCCTCAGTTCCCTTAAACATAAAACTGCAGCTAAGATAGTGCCTATCTCACAAGATTGTTGTCAAGGCTAATGAGCTCCCCTATGATTTATAATGTTTAGGAGAATACCTAACACTTGGTAAGTGAATGCTGGGTATTATTAGATGACTGGTACAAATGGATTGACTTTCAAAGCTGCATTTTGATTGTGTCCAGAACTAAACTTCTGCTCAATCACATACTCCACCCTCACCACTCCTTTTGTTTTATCCTGAAACAGAATTGAAACATAGGGTTTCCCTTAGCACTGCATTCACAGGACACAAACATCCACAAACTTGATATTTCCCTCTCTCTAATTTACACCCAGAGCTGAACAAAAGATTTCAAAGAGCAGCTTGAGCAGACAAAGCCAATTACTATAATGAAATGTGCAAAGAACTGGAGTTAGAAAACCAAAAGGGAAGAACATGCTCAGCATTTCTCAAGCTGAAAGAACTGAGGAAAAAATTTAAGCCTCAAGTTGCAATATTGAAAGATTCTGTGGGCAATATATTGAATGATGCAGGAAACATCAAAAGAAGATGGAGGGAATATGCAGAGTCACTGTACCAAAAAGAACTGGTTGATGTTCATCCATTTCAGAAGGTGGCATATGATCAAGAACCAATGGTATTGAAGGAAGAAGTCAAAACTCCACTGAAGGAAGTGGCAAAGAACAAGGCTCCAGGAATTGATGGAATACCCATTGAGATGTTTCAACAAACGGATCCCCCACTGGAGGCACTCACCTGGTTATACCAAGAGATTTGGAAGACAGCTACCTGGACAACTGACTGGAAGAGATCTGTATTTGTACCTATTCCAAAGAAAGGTGATCCCACAGAATGTGGAAATTATCGAACAATGTCATTATTATTGCATGCAAGTAAAATCTTACTGAAGATAATTCAGAAACGGTTGCAGCACTATATTGACAGAGAACTTCCAGAGGTACAGGCTGGATTCAGAAGAAGAGATGGAACAAGATGTTATTGCTGGTGTCAGATGGATCTTGGCTCAAAGCAAAGAATTCCAGAAAGATGTTTACTTGTGTTTGATTGCCTATGTAAAAGCATTTGATTGTGTGGATCATAACAAATTGTGGATAACATTGAGAAGAATGGGAATTCCAGAACACTTAATTGTACTCATGAGGAACCTGCACATACACCAGGAGGCTGTCATTCAAACAGAAGAAGGGGACACTGAATGGTTTAAAATCAAGAAGGGAGTGTGTCAGGGTTGAATCCTTTCACCACACTTATTCAATCTATACGCTGAGCAAATCATCTGAGAAGCTGGACTAAATGAAGAAGAAAGTGACATCAGGATTGAAGGAAGACTCATTAACAATCTGTGTTATGCTGATGACACAACTTTGCTTGCTGAAAGTGAGGATGACTTGAAGCACTTACTGATGAAGATTGAAGAATATAGTCTTCAGTATGGATTACATCTCAATATTAAAAAAAAAAAAAAGTTCACACAACTGGACCTATAAGCAACATCACAATAAATGGAGAAAAGATTGAAGTTGTCAAAGAGTTCCAACATTCCAATATTGGTTGGTTCTACAATCAACACCAATGGAAGCAACAGTCAGAGTATCAGCACTGGGCAAGTTGGCTGCAAGGGACCTCTTTCAAGTGCTGAGGAGCAGAGATGTCTCCTTGAAGACTAAAGTGTACCTGACACAAGCCATGATATTTTCAATCACCTCATATGCATGTGAGAGCTGGACAATTAAAGAAGACCAAAGAAGAATTGATGCTTTTGAGATGTGGTGCTGGCAAAGAATGCTGAAAGTACCATGGACTGCTAAAAGAACTAACAAATCTGTCCTGGAAGAAGTGCAGCCAGAATGCTCCTTGGGAGTGAGAATGGCCAATGTTCTGGTTACCTAGTGCCACTCTGACAAGAATATACCACAAATGGGATGGCCTTAAAAAACAGGAGTTTATTCTCTTACGGTTTGGAAGCTCTAAGTCCAAGTTCAAAGTGCCAGTCTCTAGGGGCTAGGTGAAAGCCCTCAACCTTGGGATCCAGCTCTGCCTCCTGCTCCCAGCCCATTGGATCTAGAGGTGTTTCTTCACTCGGACAGCTGCTGAGGCTGAGAAACCTAAGGTTGGCAAGTAAAAAGGCACAGTCCAGATGTTACCAAACCACACAGTAGGCCATTAATTCAAATCCATTGTAAGTCCCAAGGTCAGCAGAGCATGGCAGGCTGCTGAACAACGACCCTACATGCAGGGTCCAAGCAAGCCATAAGCTAGAGACTATCCCCAAGGCTCCTCATTATATACAGGAAGCAGACCACATCCCAAAGACAGCTACTCAGTTGCTTGTGGTAGATTCCACCATGGAGTTTATTGCCAATCTTGTCATGGGGAATAACTACCACCACCTGCCCAGCCACTCAACAGGCCCAGCCAAGTTGACATACAAATTTAACTACCACAGCCAGACTTCGTCTCACCTACTTTGGTCATGTTGTCAGAAGGGACCATTCCCTGGAGAAGGATGTCATGCTTGGTAAGGTGGAGGGTCAACGAGGGAGAGGAAGGCCTTCAACGAGATGCTTTGACACAGTGGCTGTGGCGATGGGCTCAAGTATAGTGGGGATCGCAGAGCTGGCACAGGACCAGGCAGTGTTTCTTTCTGCTGTGCATAGGGTTGCTATGAGTCAGAGGCGACTCAACAGCACATAACAACAACAATTTATACCCAAGTCACTGATGGTTCAGTGGTAGAATCCCCACCTTCCATGTGGGACACCCAGGTTTGATTCACAGCCAGTGCACCTCAGGTGCAGCCACCACATGTCTGTCAGTGGTGGCTTGCATGTTGCTAGGATGTGATCTACTTTTGGAAATCAGCCAATGAAAACCCTGTGGCTCACAATGGTCCAATCCCTATCTATCACAGGGATAGTGCAGGATGGGCAGTGTATCATTCTGTTGCATTTGGGGTCACCATGAATCAGGTAACTCAACAGCAGCTAACAACAATTCACACTCAAGTTTCTGTCTTAGGCAACTGAGAACGTAGGGCCCAGGTTCACAGACTGGTCCATTCACCTCTTGTGTTGCTTTCAAACATCTGGCCATTGAACTAAGGTCATGTCACTGTAGAGTTCATTTCTTTCAATAATCAACAGGAAGAGTGCAGAATCTATTTCCCAAAGGTCCTGCCACTGTCACTTGCTCTGTGTTATCAGTTATTCATTACCTTCTTCAGTGATCCATAGATGGTACCATTACATATAGCTTGACCAAGGGTTCTGCTGCTGTGTTTTTATTGTTTGTATGCACATGGTCCTCCTTGGAAATTTGTAGGAATAGAAGGATAGGTGGGAGCTCTGGTGGCATAGTGCCTAAGGCATCTGACTGCTAACAAGAAGGCTGGTGGTTCAATCCTGCTAACCACTCCTCGGAAGGAAGATTGGGCAATCTACTTCTGTAGAGATAACACCTCGGAAACCCAAGGAGGGGTCACTACGAGTCAGATCCAACTTGACAGCAGTGAGTTAGTGAGTTAGAATGATAGTTATAATGGAATCTTGGTTCTCTAGGGACTTTAGACCCTCTCAATAAATGCTAGCTGGTAATAGTAGTAATGCCATCCCTCTCTCTCACTCTCTAGGCCAGGATCCATGAGACTTCAGTAAATGTATAAAGTTGCCAGATTCTTTGAACAAGAAATAGTCAAGTGAGGGCTTCGTGGAAGGCAGACATTTGTACTTCTATCAACCACACCTGTTAACTTCTATTCTAAATGTCCTACTTATGTATCCTTCACTGCTTACTTCTGACATACTTCCTTAATTTGATCTTCCCATGCACTGATTTGTTCTCCTACTGCACCCATCCTACTATTTATTCCTTTTGTTGTATTCCTTATTTCAACTACTACGTTGTTCACCCTTATTACTCCCTCTCGATTCTTTTTCATAATTTTTTGTTCTTATTTCAAATTACTGAAATTTTCCCTTGTCTCCCTAAGTACATTTTTCCAACCTCATTTTCAATTATTGGTCCAATTATTCTAATATGTCAGAAGGTGTATATTGTCTACTTTGTTATTCTTCTTTTGAGATACTTGTTATCCTCAAGTGTCTAGTTATTTTGGCCTGTGAGCTACATAGTCCCCTCAGAATCCGAACTACTTCATCTGGTGGTGAGTTTGGAGGACAGTCTAAAGACCAGATCCTAGTCCATGTCAGTCCTGTGAGCACGAAAAGAAAGAAGGTGATGAGCCCTAGGGATGAGCATCAGAACCACAGGTAATCACATCCATTCCTTTCACCCCATCAGGCAATATCTCAAGTCAAAATTTCAACTTCAGACCCCAGGGAGAAGAAGCATGGGATGGAGGTTGTCTCCCTGGATAATGACCCACTAGCCCTGGGGGTGTGTAGGAGGGAGGATAGAGGGTAAATGAATGAGGCAAATCAGTTCCCACGATTTTCCTCAGTTACTCACTCCAGCAGAACCTGTGTTCTGCCCTAATAGTTCCCCCATGGACACTTGCCCAAGACTTCTGGGCTATTTTCATATAGTGAGAGAGCACTCAATGGGTGTCCCAAAGGGAAAAATCATAATTAAAAGAATAGTTTGCCCACCATTGCAGCATTATTCACAATAGCCAAAAGGCAGAAACAACCCAAGTGTCCATCAACAAAAGAAAGCATAATTAAACATGGTATATCCATACAATGCAACATTATTTCACCATCAAAAGAGATGAAGTTCTGATATGAATGAACTCTGAAAACAGTATCCTGAGTGAAACAAGTCAGACACAAAAGGACAGATACTATATGATCCCACTTACATGAAATATCCAGAAAAGTCAAATGCATGAAGACCAAAGATTATTGGTGGTTACAAGGGGCAAGTGAGAGGAGAAAATGGGGTAGTATTGCTTAAGAGGTACTGAGTTTCCATGAAAGGTGATGGAAAAATTGGAAATGAATATTGCTGATGATCACACAACATGGTGAATGAAATTATTGTCACTAAATTGTATACACAAAAATAATCAAAATTGGCAATATTTTGTTATATATATATTTCACCACAATAAAAGGAAAGAAAAAGAATAGTCTGTCCAAAGATAAACTGACACCCCACCTCGCTGGAGACTGACACTGCCTGCAGCTTTGTAATGAGAGAGTTGTTGGGGAATAGTCTTGGTTACAGTGCAAAAATCACAAGAGCTTGTTCATAACTTCAATGGGCATCTAATCTGTTGCAGTTTTTATAGTTCTTGATTTTTAAACCATCTGATTTTTCAAGTTAATAAACAGCTCAAACACACACACACACACACATAGTAACTGACCTTTAAGTTCCAGAGACCCCTTCCAGTCTGTGAGCCTGATGTCTCACCCTGTTGAAATTCTCCCCATTTTTCACAACCCACGGAAAACACAACTTCCTTCACTAAATCATCTCTGAGCACTACAGAAAGAAGGTCTTCTCCCTCCTCTGAACTCCCAGACCACACCGGAGTCCTATTTTAAGGCCCTGATCACTTTCTACCACATTATTTAGTTATTTGCCTGTCTTAGCTGCTTACTAGGAGCTCTGGTAGCATAGTGGCTAAGGTACTTGACTGCTAACCAGAAGGCTGGTGGTTCAAACCCACCAGCCACTCCTCGGAAGGAAGATGGGGCAATCAACTTCCGTAGTGATACTGCCTCGGAAGCCCAAGGAGGGGTCACTATGAGTCGGGGCGACTCGACAGCACATAACAACAAGCTGCTTACTGATTCAATAATTTGGCCATGAGGAATGCTACTCTGTGCCCACACGGGCGCAGTACTCAAACACTGTAAGTGCTGACGCCATCCTCCAGGCCTGTCTCAGATGATTCTCATACACACAAGCCTGACATTTGCCCATCTGAATGTCCCTTGGTAGCCATTTTCTGGTGAGGGCTTCACCATGTCCCGGTCCAGTATCCTGAGGAATACTGGGATTCCCTGTTTAGATGGCTCAATGGCCAAAGGCCATGCGCCCAAACTGCAAATGCAACAAAACTCGACACAGAAACCAACAGTCCAAAACGACCAGATTCAGGGATGAGAGCAGTAGCCTCTGACTTGCTCTCAGCAGGGATGTAGCTCCCATGGGACAGGAGAGGGGGTGTGGTGTGGGAAAAGCCTGTCATCCTTCTACTATAGCAAAAGGGATATTTTCATCATTTTTGTTTCTTCAGTACAAAGAAGTTTTTTAAGAACAAGTAAAGGACATCCCCTTGGGCTCCGGCCACAGCTCTTGGGTCTACGTCTTAAGGGGCTCTCTACCCTGCCCCCTTGCCAGACCCCTCGGCTGGGACCAGGGTTATAGTGAATAGATTCCAGCACTGGACGAAGACAGGCGGAAGCAGAAAAAAGACGCACGCAACCAGCGGCTCCCGGTCTGTTTGAGACTCTGGGCCCTGGATGGGGCTGAGGGGGACCGGCTGCGAGACGGAACAAGGAGAGCCGGCTGTCACTGCCCAGAGTGCATGCGCAGGGAAATTGGCTTTGGGCGAAGCGCAGAGTTTGTGACCAGCAGGTGGCAGCACGAGGCCGCTTCCCTGGGCGAAAGGGGGCCGGATTCCAGGGTAAATTAATCGGAAAGACCCGGGTGTGACGTTAGTGCGCATGCCCAGACCAAGACCAGCGGTCCCTGACGCCCAAGACTGAAAAGTTCCGCGCTCCTTCTAATCAAAACAGAATCGCAAAGGAGCAATGTGGTGCAGTGGTGCAGTGATTGAGCAAGCCCTCCTTGCCCTGAAGCAGAAATATCCTTTCCACTCTCACCGTTTATACTGTGTGACTTTGGGCAAGTTATCTAACCTTCGTAGTTTCAGTTTTCCCATCTATTAAATGGAGTAATAGGGCCAGCCTCATTGGGTCGTTGTATAGTTCATAAGCACACAGCAAGTGCTTAATAAATGTTAACCCCATGGACCAGAAACGACCGTAATCAGTTGAGACCAGCCCCAGCTGCTTCCACCTATAAAACTTACTTAACTGATACTTTCCAAATCCACCTCCTTTTGAGACTTTCTCATAGTAAAGCCAAGAATTCTTGCACCTATTACAAATGAAAGGACAGGACGTGTGGCCCAATCACACGAAAGAACCCCCTCCTTCGAAAGAACCCGCCTTTGCTTAAATGACAACTTTCCAGAGCCCAGGTAGCAAAACGATTTAGCACTCGGCTACTTGCTCCTCGGAAGGAAGGTTGGGCAATCTACTTCCGTAGTGATACTGCCTCGGCAACCCAAGGAGGGGTCTCTATGAGTCGAGCGGACTTGAAACATAATAACAACACTTGCTAACCTAAAGGTCAGCAGTTAGAACCTACCCAGGGGCCTCCCACGAAAGACCTGGCCATCTGCCTCCCTAAAATTACAACCAAGAAAACCCTAAGACTACAAGAGAAATTATATCCTCACAGTTTTCCAAAAGAGATGACTATTTTGTAATGTTATCAGCATTCTGATCAATAAACAACCAGAGAAACAAAACCCTATAGGACACTTCTACTGCCACATGGAGTCAGTTAGGATTCATAAACCATAACAGCGGATGCAGACACTGCTGGGTCCCACGTCAACCTCACAGTCGCCACCATGCTTGAACCCATTGTTGCAGACACTGTTGATCCGTCTTGCTGAGGTTCTTCCCTTTGTTCACTGACCCTGCATTTTTGCCAAGCATATCTTTCTCCAGGGACTGGTCCCTTCTGACAACATGACCAAAGTATGTAAGACAAAAGTCTGGCCACACTCCCTTCTAAGGAGTGTTCCAGCTATACTTCCTCCAAGATGGATTTATTCATTCTTCTGGAAGTCCATGGTACATTCAATATTTTTTACCAACAATGCAATTCAAATATCGATTCTTCTTATTCATTGTCCAGCTTGCACATGCATATGAGGCAATTGAAAATACCATGGCTTGGGTCAGGCACACCTTAGTCTTGTGACATGGGGTCACTATTATGTCAAAATTTACTTTATGGCACCCAATGACATTCCTTTTTTTCCAACTTCCTTAAAGCCTCTTATAAAAAGAGACCACTCACTATCTTTCTCAAATTGAAGTCCTTGATATCTCCTCTTGAGTGCAAGTCTTCCTTGCTGCAGCAATTTGGTTTACTCCCAAGTAAAATATTTGTTAGTATTTTTATAAATTTACTCTGTTAAGTTCTGTCATTCAATAACCCTTAATCAGCACTTTTCCTATATGTGATTGCCTGTCTGTGCTTCTCCTCCCCCAACTATGGGGTGAGGGGAGGCAAGGCAAAAGCTGGAAACTGGTTACATACGGGAGGATTGATCAAATAAATATATTGAGGACAATGGGAGACAAGTTTCACTCTGTCAGAAAAGGGAGTTTCAAATATAATTAGAAAAGAAGAAACTAGAACAAGCCATATCTTGTTAGATTCAAATTTGAGTAAGTGGTGTAAAGTTACAGATTTTAATAAATACAAACATAAAAGTGTGTACAGGTAAATACAAATATTCCTTAGCTCTGTCCATTAAAAAGGTCTAATGGTAGCAACCTCCAGTAGCAATAAGTAGGACCCAAGTATCGTCTTCTAAATAGCATTATGCACTAAAAGAAACCAAAACTCCTTGGGAAAATGGCTGATTCAACGTTAAAACCAAACTCACTGCTATTAAGTTGAATCTGACTCATAGTGACCCTCATTAGGTTCCCAAGGCATTATGGAAGTAGATTTCCCCATCTTCCTTCCGCAGAACAGCTGGTGGGTTTGAACTAGCAGTCAAATGCCTTAGGCACTACACCACCAGAGCTCCTGAGTCAAGGGTTGTTGTTGTTGTTGTTGTTATGTGCCGTCGAGTCGGCCCCGACTCATAGCGACCCCTCCTTGGGTTTCCGAGGCAGTATCACTACGGAA
>NW_006921652.1:10352105-10353351 GCF_000298275.1 Orycteropus afer afer
AGCGACCCCTCCTTGGGTTTCCGAGGCAGTATCACTATGGAAGTAGATTGCCCAACCTTCCTTCTGAGGAGTGGCTGGTGGATTTGAACCCCCAGCCTTCTGGTTAGCAGTCAAGTGCCTTAGGCACTATGCTACCAGAGCTCCCATGTATCTTATTAAGAACCTGATATATAAAGAATTCTTACAACTCAATAATATTAATGCAAATAACCAAATTTTAAAAAGGGCAAAGGAGAGAAATAAACATTTCTGCAAAGAAGGTATATAAATGACCAATAAGCACTTGAAAAAATGCTCAATGTCATTAGTCATCAGGAAAATGCAAATCAAAATCAGATACCACTTCACACCCACTAGAAAGACTATAATCAAAAAAAGTAGATAATTGGAAGAACGAGAGTCAAGAATAGAAGGAGGATGTGAACTGGAAGGATATGAACTGTGAAGGTCGTTGCCTCCATGAACTACTGCCTCATTTGCCATGAGACCAGAAGAACTGGATGGTGTCTGGCTACCATTAGTGAATACTTTGATTAAAGATTCTATAGAAGAATCCTGATCAAAAGGAGGGAAATGAAGCATAGAATTTCAAATTTTCGTAGACTCCAGACTTACTAGAGCCATGGAAAGTGGATGAACCCTGGAAACAATTTCTCTGAGATAATCTTTAAACCTTAAACCAACTCCCCTGAAGTCTTATTAAAACCAAACAATAGTTTAGCTTAGCTAAAAAAAAAATATTAAAAAAAAAAAAGTCTGCCATGAGCATTATTCTCCTTTAAGAACTATCTATCTGGGATCAAATTAATAACAGCAAATCAAATGTTAGATAAGAACCTTAGGAGGCAGTGAGTTTATGTTAATGAGGAAGAAACAACTTGGAAAAGGAGGGTAAGAATGGTTGTAGGACTCAAAGAATGTCATCAATGTCACTAAATTGTACATGTAGAAACTTGAATAGTGTATGTTTTACTGTGCATATTTATAACAACAAAATAAAAAGTAGATAATATGCCCATCAACTGATGAATGGATAAACAAAATTTGGTATAGCCATACAATGAAATATTATTCAGTCATAAAAAGAATGAAGTACTGATGTATACATGAACCCTGAAAACATTATGCAAGTAAAAGAAGCCTACCACAAAAGACCATAGTTTATTATTCCATTTATATCAAATGTCCAAAATAAGCAAATCTATAGAGACAGAAGATTGCTTAGGATTTGAAGCTGGAGCCACAG
>NW_006921652.1:10365156-10366183 GCF_000298275.1 Orycteropus afer afer
CAAATATGATGGTGAAATTAGGAGATTTCCAGATAAGCAGAAACTAAGGGAATTTGTTAAAACCAGACCAACCTTACAAGAGATGCTAAAGGGAGTCCTTCGAACAGAGAACCAAAAATAGCAGATAAAAACCGACCATTAATACACAAGATGACAAAACCCAGAAACCACGGCTATGGACATATCCAAAGTAAAATGAGCTTACAAGATTGTAAACAGGGAACCAGAGACATCAATTGGCAAGTGAGGACACTACGAACAAAAAGAGGGAAAAGACTGTGTAGTCACAGAACTTCTAAATGGTGAGGAAGTCAAGAGAGTTGCAAGATAGAATGGACTGTTGTAACAAGATCTGTATCTCACACCATACACAAAAATGAACTCCAGATGGATCAAAGACTTAAATGTGAAACCTAAAACTATATAGTTCCTCCAGGAAAATTTAGGAGCAAATTTAAGGGCCCTAATATATGGCATAAATAGTTTATACAATAGCCAAAAGATGGAAACAACCTAGATGTCCATCAGCAGAGGAATGGATGGCCAAACTCTGGTACATACACACAATGGAATACTGTGCAACGCTAAAGAATAATGTAGAATCTGCAAAACACCGCATAACATAGATGAACTTGGAGGACATTACGCTGAGTGAAATAAGTTAATCACAAAAGAACAAATATTGTATTAGTCCATTATTGTAAAAGTTAAGGAAAGGTTTATCTATAGAACAAAATTTTCTTTGTTGGTTACCAGGGGTAGGAGGGGAGGGGAGGGAACGCTGTTAGATAGATAGAGATAAGTATTGATTTGGGTAAAGAGAAGGGCAATGTACCAAATGTGAGTGACCAATATGGCAGCATTGAGGATGAGAAAGACATAGAAAGGTCCTTGGGAGGTACAGACAACAAATATGAACCCTTTAGCACATACAGTGGTGCATTGTCAGTGAAGGCAAGCATGGGTGTATGGGTGGATAGATGGGTGGACAGCCTGAACGATTAGGTATGTCTATGAAATGGGGAGT
>NW_006921652.1:10367378-10371547 GCF_000298275.1 Orycteropus afer afer
ATATATGAAAAAAAATAGTAAGAAAGGCTAAGTTAAAAAAAAAAAAGTGTCAAGGCCATGAAGGTGAAGAAAAGGCTGAAGAACTAACTGTTACAGAGTGAAGGAGACTAAAAAAACAAGACAACTAAATGCAACAGATAATCCTGGATTCGATCCTTTTGCTGAAAAGGACACTGTTCCAATACTACAAAACTTCATAAGGTCTGGGTAATAGATGGTGATAATGTACCAGTGTTAATTTTCTGATTTTGCTTATTGTGTTTTGATAGTGAGAGAAATTCTTTGGTTTTTGGAAATACAAAATAAAGCAGTATGTTAGCAATGTATGCTCAAATGCAGGGGGAGAGGGTCTTTGTATTGTTCTCAACAAGTTCTATGTATGTTTCAGGATGTTTAAAATAAAACAAGTAACTAATGTATACACAATAACTGACCTGGACTCTTTAAAAATGTCTATGTAATGTTTAAGAAGCAGGAGTTTCTGTTTGTGATGACAGGAAATTTCACGATGATTAAGTGATGGTTGCACAACATGATTAATGTAATTGATCCCACTAAATAGTGCACCCAAAAAATGTTGAGTTGGCAAGTATTGCATTACATATATTTATTACCACAACACAAAGACACATCAAAAAATATTTATATTACAAAAGACCACAAAAAAAATCATTCCAGTTTAGTTTCAAATCGAAATATAATGAGTGATAGTAGAGTAGATCTGGACTGGAGAAAAAATTACTATAAAGGACATTATTGGGACAACTGCCAGAATGTGGATAAGATTTGAAGAATATGTAATAGCATTATATCAACGTTAAACTTCCTAACTGTGATCACTGAACTATGGTCACGTAGACAAAGGTCCTCCCTCTTAGGAAATACACAGTGAAATATTGAGAGGTAAATGGGCATTGTGTGGGGAACTTACTCTCAAATTCTTCAAAATCAGTTTTATAAAAGAGAAAATGATAAAGCAAATGCCACTAAAATAAAGGCATACTTGCATTCCTTGCACTATTCTTGCAACTTTTCTGTAAGTTTGAAATTGTTTCAAATAAAAGTGTTTTTTTTATCATGTAAAAAGCAAAATAAGATATAGAACCTAATATGATGTACATAAATTAAAAATACATGCACACATAGGAAAGAAGGACCCAGGGAAGAGGTGACTATAAGGGAGGAAGTGGGAAGACAGCTGTTAAACTGTGGGGAATTGCATTCAATGTCATGAAACAAAATGTGTATGAACTGCTGTACGGAAAATGAATTTACTCTGTAAGCTTCCACCTAAATCACAATAAAATTTAAAAAAAAAAAAAAGCATACACACAAAACAAGGCATATTTTGTGAGAACATATAACAACAAAAAGCAGCACAGGAAATATAGCCCAATAGGGTGGGATAGAGGAGAATGAGCATGTACGGGGTAAAAGAAATAAATGAAATCTTTTTTTTTTTACACCTTATTTTCCAATTTTTTTTTTCTTTTTTATTGTGATTTGAGTGAAAGTTTACAGAGCACATTGGTTTTCCGTTTGACAATTTACACACATTTTGTTTTGTGACCATGATTGCACACCCCACAATGCAACAGCTCTCTCACTACTTCCTCCCTGTGGTTGCCATTCCCCTTCATCCTTTTTTCCCATCCCTTTCTGACTTCTTAGCTTTGTCCCTGGAAAAATTCTGCCCTTTTTATCTCAGGTGCTTGATCATTCTAATGAGTGCATACTTTCTTGGATTTTCACTCACCTTATAGGCCTGTCATTTGGCTGAAAGTCGAGCCACGGAGGTGGGTTCAGTCCCAACTTAAAGGGTATCTAGGGGCTATAGTCTCTGGGGTTCCATCAGTCTCTATCAGACTAGTAAGCCTAGTCTTTTTCTTTTTTTTTTTTTTAATGATTTTGAGTTTTGTTCCATATTTTTCTCCCTGCCTATCGAGGACCTCCTACTGTGATCATTTTCAGAGCAGTAGGCAGTGGTAACCCGGCACCGTCTAGTTCTTCTGCTCTCAGGTTTGTGGAGGCTGGGGTTCATGTGATCCATTAGTCCTTTGGATTAATTGTTTTCTTGCATCTTTGACTTTCTTTAGTCTTCTTTATTCCAGATATGGAGAGATCAATAGTCAAACATTTGATGGCCACTCACAAGCTTTTAAGATCCCAGTCACTACTCACCAAAGTAGGATGTAAAACATTGTCTTTGTGGACGATGATATGCCAATTGACTTTGTTGTTGTTGTTGTTATGTGCCGTCGAGTCAAACCTGACTCATAGCGACCCCTCCTTGGGTTTCCAAGGCAGTATCACTACTGAAGTAGGATTGCCCAACCTTCCTTCCGAGGAGTGGCTGGTGGATTTGAACCACCAGCCGCCTGGTTAGCAGGCAAGTGTCTTAGCCACTATGCTACCAGAGCCCCCAATTGACTTTAGTGTCCCCCAAGACCACAGTCTAGCACGCCCAGGCCCAGAAGCTCATTTTCTCAAGGTGTTTGTTTATGACTGAGAAGTTTTCATAACTTTGCCCCACATATGGTCTACTATATTCTTGGATATATTTGCAGCACATATAAATATGTATGTAGAGATATTCTTTAATGTTGCATAGTATTCAGTTGTGTGTATGTACCATTTTTGTTCCTTTATCTATTCGTCCATTAATGGGCACTTCAGATTGTTTCCATGTTTCTGCTACTGTGAATAATGCTGCCATGAACGTGAGTGTGCATATATCTGTCCATGGCATGGCTCTTGTTTCTGTAGGCTATATACCTAATAGTGGGATTGCTGGATCATGTTGTATTTCTATTTTCAACTTCTTCTTCTCCTTCTCCTTCTCCTTCTTCTTCTTTTTATTGTAATTTGGGTGAAAGTTCATAAAGCAAATTCACTCTCCATACAGCAGTTCATACATGTTTTGTTTCATGACATTGACTCCAGTCCCACAACGTGACAGCTCTCTTCCCACTTCCTCCCTAGTTACCTCTTCTCTGTGTCCTTTTTTCTATGTATTCTTGCCCCAAAGCTATCAACCTGTGCAAATACTATTTCCAACTTTTTAAGAAAGTGCTATATCATTGTCCACAGTGATTATACCATTTTACAGTTCAACCAGCTGTGTATGAGGGTGTATGAGCCTGTAGTCTCTCCACACGCTTGCAAGCATTTGTTGTTTTCTGTTTTTTTGAACTTTGCTATTAATGCTGGGGTGTTGTTGTTGTTGTTAGGTGCCATTGAGTCATCTCCAACTCATAGCTACCCTATGCACAGCAGAATGAAACACCACCCAGTCCCACGCCAGCTCCAAGATCCCTGCTATACTGGAGCCCATCGCCATAGCCACTGTGCCAATCCATCTCATTGAGGACCTTCCCCTCTTTCATCGACCCTCCACCTTACGAAGCATGACATCCTTCTCCAGGGAATGGTCCCTTCTGAACATAACCAAAGTAGGTGAGATGAAGTCTGGCCATTCTCGCTTCCAAGGAGCATTCCAGCCGCACTTCCTCCAGGATAGATCTGTTGGTTCTTTTAGCACTCCATGGTACTTTCAGCATTCTTCACCAACACCACAACTCAAAAGCATCAGTTCTTCTTCGGTCTTCCTTATTCATCGTCCAGCTGTCACATACATATGAGGCGATTGAAAATATCATGGCTTGTGTCATGTGCACCTTAGTCCTCAAGCAGACATCTTTGCTCTTCAGCACTTGAAAGAGGTCCTTTGCAGCCAGTCTGCCCAGTGCTATACATCATCTGATGTCCTGACTGCTGCTTCCACTGGCATCATTTGTAGAACCAAGCAAGGTGAAGACTTTGACAACTTCACTCTTTGCTGATGTCCAGCCTCAGCTGTGTGTCTCTGGAGGGAGAGGTGGTATCAGCGAGATGAAGGAGACACACTCACACAAGATGAAGATGTGCCCCACATAATGAGGTGGGCTTCTTTATTTTATACTATATTGCAGATTACTAAGATAATGACAAAGCAAAATGACAAACCCACAATTCTGGGTACATGGCTGTGGGCTATTAACTTTCCAAAACTTATAAAACTATTATTAAACTTATAAACTAAACTTACATCTTATCTTATCTAACTTATCTATCATTAACATTATATAAGTACAATGTGCTAGACAATGAGGTTAACTAAAACATGAAAA
>NW_006921652.1:10372162-10375512 GCF_000298275.1 Orycteropus afer afer
ACGGACCAGAATACAATCGAAAGTAAAGGTGGAATTGGCTTCCGCCCAAGACTCTTGACAGCTGGAGCTTTGTCAAGCAGCAGTCGTAGAGGTCTAGACATCGCCAACTCTTCTCTCCATTTATCATGATGCTGCTTATAGACCCAGTTGTGAGGATTTTTGTTTTCTTTATATTGAGATGTAATCCATACTGCAGACTGTATTCATCAAACTTCATCAGTAAGTGCTTCAAGTCATCCTCACTTTCAGCAAGCAAAGTTGTGTCATCAAGCGTCTCTCATGTTGTTAATGATTCTTCCTCCAATCCCAATGCCACATTTTTCTTCATATAGTCTAGCTTCTTGAATTATTTCCTTAGTATATAGATTGAATAAGTATGGTGAAAGGATACAACTCTGACACACTCTTTTCTTGATTTTAAATCATGCAGTGTCCCCTTGTTCTGTTCGAATGACAGCCTCCTGATCTATGTACAGGTTCCTTGTGAGTACAATTAAGTGTTCTGGAATTCCCATTCTTCTCAATGTTACCCACAATTTGTTATGATCCACACAATCAAATGCTTTTGCATAGTCAATAAAACACAAATAAACATCTTTCTGATATTCTTTGCTTTGAGTCAAGATCCATCTGACAGCAGCAATGATATCCCTTGTTCTGCGTCCTTTCTGAATCCAGCTTGCATTTCTGGAAGTTCTGTTAATATACTGTTGCAACCATTTTTTAATTATCTTCAGTAATATTTTACTTGCATACAATATTAATGATATCATTTGATAATTTCTATATTCTGTGGGATCACCTTTCCTTGGAATGGGTACAAATATGGATCTCTTCCAGTGAGTTGGCCAGGTAGCTGTCTTCCAAATTTCTTGGCATAACCGAGTGAGTGCCTCCAGCCGGGCATCCATTTGTTGAAACATCTCAGTGGATATTCCACAATTCCTGGAGCCTTGTCTTCGCCAATTCCTTCAGTGCAGCTTTGACTTCTTCCTTCAATACCATTGGTTCTTGAACATATGCCACATCCTGAAATGGATAAAGATCAACCAGTTATTTTTGGTACAGTGACTCTGTATATTCCTTCCATCTTCTTCTTTTTTTATTATATAAACTTTATTTTTAGGGAAAATTTACATTTACAGAAAAATTGTACAATGTACAAAGTACCCATATACCTCTTCCCCTCTACATATCATTTCATCTACTAACATCTTGCATTCATATGGTATAGTTGTTACAATTGATGAACCAGTATCCATACATTATTATTCATTAAAGTCCATAGTCAACATTACGGTTCATTTTTTGTGTTGTATAGTTTTACAGGTTTTGACAAATTTTTAATATCATGTGTCCACCATATCAGCACCATTTATAATGGTTTTGCCATCCTACAAATACCCTATGCTCCACCTACTCATCCCTTTACCCTTCCCCTGGTCCCCTGGCAACCACAATCTCCATAGTTCTGCTTTTTTCCAGAATGTCATATAGTTGGAATCATATGTTATGTAGCTTTTTCAAACTAGCTGCTTTCACTTAGTAGCCAGTTCAAAAATGCATTTAGGGTTTCTCCCCATCTTTTTGTGGCTTTTTAGCTCATTTATTTTTGTTGCTGAATACACCTCTGTTGTGTGGATGTGCCATAATTTATCCATTTACCAACAGGACACTTTGGTTGCTTCTAATTTTTGGCAGTTATGAAAAAACTGCTATACATTCATGTGTGAGTTTTTATGTGGACATAGGTTTTCATCTCATTTGGATAAATATCTAGAAATGCAACTGCTGGATTGGATGGTAAGCCTATATTTAGCTTTGCAAGAAGCTACCACACTCCCTTCTAGATTGGCTCTACCGTATCGCATTCCCACCAACAATGAATGAGAGTTCTGTTGCTCCACATCCATTTGGTGTTGTCAGTGTTTTAGATTTTAGCTATTCTAATAGGTGTGCGGTTATTTTGATTAGTAATAACCTATAATACTGAGCAGCTTTTCACATATTTTGATTAGTAATAACCTTGTTATTTTGATTAGTAATAACCTATAATACTGAGCAGCTTTTCACTTATTTATCTGCCGTCTGTATTCTTTGGCGAGGTTTCTGTTCAGATCTTTTGCCCATTTTGTAATTGAGTCTTTTTTCTTTTACTTTTTTAATTCATTTTATTGAAATATAATTTATGTACAGTGAAATACACAAAACTAAAGTGACATGGGTCAGTGCATTTTTTTTCAGTGTTCCTTCCCATACCCTCCCATCCCTGGCAACCAACAAAGAAAGTTGCCCTCCATATATAAACCTTTTCTTGACCCTCCATAACAACAAACTAATACTATATTTGTCCTTCTGTGATTGACTTATTTCACTCAGCATAATGTCCTCCAGGTTCATCAATATTATCTGGTGTTTTTCAGACTCTACATTATTCTTTAGTGCTGCATAGCATTCCATTATGTGTATGTACCATAGTTTGGTCATCCACTCTTCAGCTATAAATCTTAAGAGATAAGTCCTTTGCAAGATATGAACTATTGGCAAATATGAATTTGTTGCTGACATTTTTTTTTTGTGGTGTCGATTTCTTCGTTCCATATAATTTTCTATGCTGAGCTCATTTTGTTTATGAATCATGTTTCACTTCCTTCATTGCTATTGTTTTAGTATTTGCTAAATATTTATGCTGGTCCTCTTTTTTGATGTGAAGGTTTATCATTTTTCTTTGAGATTACCCTGTGATTTATAGTTTTCTTCCCAAGTTTAGAACAGTCCATTCTATCTTGTAGTTGTCTTGACTTCCCTGCCATCTAGAAGTTCTGTAATAAAACAGTTTTTTCCCTCTTTGTGGTTTGTAGTTGTCCTCATTTGTCAATTGATATCTCTGGTTCCCTGTTTACAATCTTATAAGCTTATTTACTCTGGATACTTCCATAGCTTGGTTGGTTTCTGATTTATATCATCATGTGTGTTAATGGTCAGTTGTTGTTGGCTATTGTTGCTTCTCTGTCCAAAGGGCTCCCTTTAGCATCTCTTGTAAGGTTGGTCTGGTTTTAATAAATTCCCTTAATTTCTGCTTATCTAGAAATGTCCTAATTTCACCATCATATTTGAGGGATTATTCTGCTATGTATATAATTCTTGGTTGGAAATTTTTCTCTTTCAGGGTTTTATATATACCATCCCATTGTCTTCTCGCCTGCATGATTTCTGTTGAGAAATCTGACCTTAGTCTTATCGGTTGCCTCTTGCAGGTAACTTTTCATTTTTCCCGTGCTACTCTCATGATTTTTTGTCTTTGATTTTGGTGAGTTTGATGATGATATGTCTCAGTGATTTTCTTTTGG
>NW_006921652.1:10375827-10377447 GCF_000298275.1 Orycteropus afer afer
GGATTTCTGTGTGTAGATTTTGTATCATTTCTAATTTTTCATTTATTTTGTCATTTTGTTCTTGTATTGTCTTTTGAAATTGTTCTAGGGTTTTCTCTTTGTTTTCCTTGATCTGTCTCTCAATTCATACCTAAATATAATTCTTCTGAATTCCTTATCAGGGCATTCCAATGCTGCACCTTCCTCAGGGATGTGTTTTTGGGTCTATATCCCAGTCCCTTGTTTCTCCTTCTTTATCTTGCTTCTTTGTGTGGACTGTGATACTCTGTGGTCTCCGAGGCATTGTGACATTTTTGTGTTTATATTTAATCGGTGATTATATGTTGGAGTGACTTGCCCACAATTTTCATTTTCTTTGTTTTGTTTTTATGTTATCTATGCAAGCAGGGTACTGTGTTCCTCTATTTGCTAGTTGACAGCACTTATACACTCACCACCTGTCTCCTTTCCTGTTCTCAGCCTCTCATATGTCCCTGCCGACCTTGGGAAACAGAGCCTATTCTTAGGTCCCTGGAATCCGAATGAGAGTCCTATCACTTTAAATATCCAAAATGGCTGCCACTTATTAACAATCAAAATTGCTTCGCCCTCCGGACAGTAGAAAGTCAACAACTCAGGTTGTCTCCCTACTTGCTGTTTTCCTTCCTAGTCATTGGCCACCAGTGCAGTCGCCCCTGCATGGTGACCAGGGCTGATCTTTAGGTCAATTCTCAGGTGCCAGCACCACTTGGAAATACTCAGGCTGTTGGTCTTGTCGGAGAAGCTGACAGTCCGCAGCTCTGACCATCTCTGTACTCACTATTTTCCTTCAGGTTGTTCCACTAGTTGGTGCCTAATCCACTTCTGTATAGTTCCTTTCAAAGCTCAGGACTCCATGATTATCTTCTGTATCTCTGTCAATTGGTTTTTCTTTTCTTTGTTGAAGAGGGTCTGTGTTGCTTGTCTGCCTATTCCTCCATCTTTCCAGAAGTCCACCTTCCATCTTCTTTTGATGGTTCCTGCATCATTCAATATTTTGCCTATAGAATCTTTCAATCCTGCAAATCAAGGCTTAAATTTTGTCTTCAGTTCTTTCAGCTTGAGAAATGCCAAGTGTGTTCTTCCATTGGTTTCTAACTCCAGGTCTTTGCACATTTCATTATAGTAATTGGCTTTGTCTGCTCAAGCTGCTCTTTGAAATCTTCTGTTCAGCTCTTTTATCTTATGATTTCTTCCATTTGCTTTAGCTGCTCTCCACTCAAGGGCAAGTTTCAGAGTCTCTTCTGTCATCCATTTTGGTTTCTCATCTTTTTAATGACCTCTTGATTTCTTCATGGATAATGTTCTTGATGTCATTCCACAGTTCTTCTGGTTTTTGGTCATTGGTGTTCAATGCATTAAATCTATTCTTTAGATGGTCTCTAAATTCAGGAGGGATATATTCAAGATCATATTTTGGATTTGTGGACTTGTTTAAATTTTCTTCAACTTCAAGTTGAGCTTGCATATGAGCAGTTGATGGTCTGTTCCACAATCAGCTCCTGGCCTTGTTTTGGCTGAAGATATAGAGCTTTTCCATCACCTCTTGCCACAGATGTAGTCAGTCTGATTCCTGTGTACTCCATCTGGCAAAGTCCACAT
>NW_006921652.1:10377822-10411007 GCF_000298275.1 Orycteropus afer afer
AAAATGGCCAAAACCAGTCCATTTCAGCTCACTAATGCCTAGAATATCAATCTTTATGCATTCCATTTCATTTTTGACAACTTCCAATTTTCCTAGCTTCATACTTTGTACATTCCATGTTCCAATTACTAATGGATGTTTGCATCTGTTTCTCCTCAATTTGAGTCATGCCACTTCAGCTGGGGTGAGAAAACCTTTTTAAAGGTTGGGGGTGGGAACTGTTCAAACAAACCCCCAATTTCTCACTTCACACTTTTTAGGAATGGAGTAGGGTGGGAATGGCACAAGTGTGAAGAGGGGCTTCGTGTGTTACATTTTGGCATTGTTTAAATTGTTTTACACCATAAATTAATTTGTGTATTATTTATGTAATTTGAAAATATAGAGAAAAAATGGTGGAACATCATATAATGCTATCTAGGTAGTTGTTAAAAATGAGATAGAGCTACATCCAACATGGAAGAAGACCATGGCCCATTATTAAGTTAAAAAAAAAATTGAAAGGGGGCACTTTGCAGAGTAACATGTATAATATGAATCATTTTTGCAAAAAATATATAGTTTGCATATGCAATGTTGCAACTATCAGCCATGCTACTTCTGGAAGGAAGATTAAGGAGAAGGACTTAAACTTTCTATTTTGTACACTTCAGTCTGATTACTTTACAATGACTTTGCATTAACTTTTAATTTCTTAATTAACCAGTTGATGCGTAAATATATTCTCGTTATAGAAAAAAATAATACATATATTGTTTTACGATTTAAAACGTATATTACTGTGCCCAAGAGAAGGAATTGTTTCTTAAAGGACAACTAGTATTTTTTAAAAGACGGAAAAGTAAGCTTCCTGTCAACAAAACACAATTTAAAATAAGAAATAGGTATAATTTTGCCTTTATTAAAATAACAACCGTTTAAAATAATACTAATGCCCAATAGAGCGGTCACAAGTTTCCAATTTCCTAGAGCGAGAAGATGAGAGTCTCACCTTCCCCAACCTTCCCAGAGGCACTTGACATTCTCAATATGACGCATCAGCCACTTTGCACTTCTCCAAATCTACCGAAGTTCTCAAGTCTAAGCCTTCAAATGTGCATGTCCCTGTGTCCTTCCTCAGTTTGCAACTCAACAAACTCCTGGCTGAGGCTGTCCTCCGGTATATGCTCACTGTGAAGCCTTCCCGGATTTTATCCAGGCGGGGGAAGGAGTCCTGGGAGGAATCCTCCCTACCCCCATGCTCCCAATGCCGCCTCTTCTCCTTTCCTAGAGTGCCCTCTGCTCTGCACGTTGATTCTCTAGCCCAAGACCAGTCTGCTCAGAATCCCGGAGGCGGGGGGGCGGGGGTAGTTTTAAGCCCTGGATGGATACTTTACACAGACCACCTTCGGCATTCTGCCCAGCCAAGCCCATTAAAAAAAAAAAAAAATTCACTGCCATCTAGTTGCCTCCGACTCACAGTGACCCCTCCCTGGGTTTCCGAGGCAGTATCACTGGAAGTAGATTGCCCAGCCTTCCTTCTGAGGAGTGGCTGGTGGGTTTGAATCTCCAGCCTTCTGGTTAGCAGTCAAATGCCTTAGGCACTATGCTGCCAGAGCCCAGCCCATAATGATCCGAAAATAAATGCCAGTGCAATTTCTTTTGGAAAGCAGTTTGGCGATATAATAAGAGTAATTAATATACCTATACTGTTGACCCAATAAGGATCCGAAAGAAACACTCATTTCCAAAAGAGAAAGCTATGTGCACACAAAACAGTGTTACTGTGTTTGCGCGTTATTTGAATGCTGAGAAACTGGACCTGCCTGAATGTCTAACTATTAAATAGTAAGGTAAAGCACACAGTAACAGAACATTACTCAGCTTTCGAAAAGTATACTTATAAAAGATCGTCATACAAGGTAAATACTTAGATATGACTTTAAGTGGAAAACACTGAATACAGAATTGCGCGTTGGCCATGACTGTTGTTGTTATGTGCCTTCGAGTCGGCCCCCGACTCATAGCGACCCCTCCTTGGATTTCCGAAGCAGTATCACTACCGAAGTGGATTGCCTAACCTTCCTTGCGAGGAGTGGCTGGTGAGTTTGAACTGCCAGCCTTCTAGTTAGCAGTCAAGTGCCTTGGGCACTATGCTACCAGAGCTCCTTCGCCATGACTAAAATGACACAAACACCAAAACCAGAGCCACTGCCATCGAGTGGGTTCCAACACATAGCGATCCTGTAGGATGGAGAACTGCCCCGGGTTTCCAAGGCTGTAAATCTTTACGGAAGCAGACTGCCTCATCTTTCTCCCACGAAGCAGCTGGTGGGCCCGAACTGCCTACTCTTCGGATAGCAGCTTATTGCTTTAACCACTGCGCCACCAGAGCGCCTTCAAATTAAGTATATATGTAAGAAAAAAAGGCGCTCTCTCTCTCTCTCTCTCTCTCTCTCTCTCTCTCTCTCTGTCTCTTAAGGAAAGAGAGCGAGTAATTCTGTTTGGGTACTGGGGTTTCTTTTCCTTTTTAAAATTCTATTATTGTTGTCCCAACCTGACGTTAAACCATTCGGTTGCTAACCTAAAAGTTGGCGGTTGGAACCCACCAACCGCTCCATGGGAGACTGACCGTGCAGTCTGCTTCCATAAAGATTTACAGCCTTGGAAACCCTGTGGGGCGGTTCTGTTTTGTCCTATGGGGTCGCTATGAGACCAAATCGACTCTATGGCAGTGGGTTCGGTTGTTGTTGTTGAAAAAAAAAAAAAAAAAAAAATCTTGTGAACAGTGTGCAAAAGTTGGAAACGGCCTTAAGAAAACTCTCAACATTATTTACATGATTTTAAAACCTAGAGAACGTTTTTGTTTTTGTTTTTTGTCAGAGGGATGCATTTCTAATGGGAGGATTTGCAGGCACCGTGTCAGGTCCGTGGGGGCTGGGGGCCAAGACTGGGATTCCCAGGGTACTTTAGAACAAAGCCACCGCCACAGAGGCCCTCCAGACCCAAGGGCCGGAACGACACCCCTCGCCCACTACCCAAAGACTCCGCGTATGCAACAAGGGCCGTGTGGGGCCGGACCGAGTGCAGGACTGGGTCTCCCGGGACACTGAGTTCTTTAGGCTGTTTCTCCACTAGCAGTCTCACTCCCCAGCTAAGACCAGCCTGCCCACGGGCCAAGCAGAAAGACTGGGGAGAAACAAGAAAACGCAGATAGCCCCAGGCGGAGACCCAGCCAGGCTTTGTTTGGATCCCCAGGGCCCGCCCATTTCCGGCCCCGCCCTGTGTCTCTGGACTAGTGGAGCTCCCCCTCCTCCAGTGATCCTGCAAGCAGCTATGGCTCTGTCCCCGCCTCTCCCGCAATCTCCGACTCGTCGCTCTTCTTCCCTTTCTGCCCGCTCTGCACACGTCCTAAACCTTGACCTCCAGCCCTACTTTCACCACCACCCGCTCCCCTCAAGGATTTGCGAATTTCGCCTTGAGGAGAGGACTCTTCGAGAAGGTTCCCAGAAGAAAATCAGCCCGACCCAACGCAGAGGGGTTTCAGGGAGACAAAGCCCGCAACTGGGCATCCGGGCTCGCCCAAGGGAAAAGAAGGCAAAAGGCCCAGGTTGGGGGAGAGAGAGGCAGATCTCTGGGGGAGGAATGGCCGAGCATGTGCACCACCCCCACCCGGATACGCTTAGTGCTCATCTCTCTGTCCGTCTTTTTTTGGTCATTTACCAAGCGCCCGTTTCACATTTCCTAGTATTCCCGAGTTTGTTCTCCAAGCTCCGGGAACTCTTAAAACTTGGAAGACAAAGACAGAACTTAAGTAATATATGAATTTGAAGGGAAAAATGTCTGTTGTTCAGTGGCTTTGGATTCATGGACCCCATACGTTACAAAGTAGAACGGCTCCGAGTTTCCCTGGCTGTAATCTTTACAGAAGCAGATAGCCAGGCCTTTCTCCCAAGGCACCACTGGGTGAGTTCGAACAGCCAATCCTTTGATTAGTACCTGAGGGCAACTTTGTGAGCCACCCGGGTACTTAACTACGTGAACACATTCTCCTAAAAAAGTTTAAGTCAGAGCCACACAGAATGACATTTCCCCAACACACTTCTTTCAGGGAAGCATGGGTCTGGTTGAGCCGTCCTTCCTGGTTTCTTTTAATAACGAAGGCACAAAAATATGGAAGGTCGGTCGTGATCATTTGTGTAAAAACGATCGATTCCATCATTTGTTCCGCAGCGGAAGGGGACCCTGGGCAAGAAATTCCCTCTGCGCTGTTCGGTGCGGTTTCTTGGACTGCTTGTCAAGGAGACATACTTTGCCGAAAGGAAAAAACTATTATCTATTTTAAATTAAGGAAAATATACAGGATTAAAATAAACATAAGAAACATAAGTAAACCCTGTTAAGCAATCACATACGCGCGCATGTGCAGCAGTTGCTCGGATAAATTTGCTCTTTTTCATTATTTGCTCTTTATTCATTGAAATTGTCGCGGATTCGTTTCCGGACTTCCCTCGCTGCCCCTTCCTTACCTGGGGCGGAAGCTCTGGGCCGCCGCCTCCCGGGCCCGCAGGCACCAGAGGACCGCCTTTCCCCTAGCGTTCGCACTGGGGGCTCCGGGCTTCCTGCTCCAGCCTCCAGCGTTCGGAATCCCCGCCTGCAGTTCGCCGGACCGCCTCTGCCGAGGACCTTGACCTCGCGCGGACCTCCTCTCCTCCTTTAGCTCTCCCTGACCTGCTTTTGAACCCGTTAATCCGTCCCGAACTCTCGCCCCGCAGCGATCTCTCTTCTGGCCCCGGCGCGCTAATTCCCCGCTGACCCCGCCGCCCCTCGGGCCTGCACTGTTCGCTCGCCTTTGAAGGGCGGCGACTCCCGCAAGGACTTCGGGCCTCTGGACTCCGGCCTGATCTAGTGCCGGGTGTCACCCTCAACCCAAGCTCCCAAGGCCAGACTGAAGCAAATAGTCCTGTGTGTCAAACATTGTTTCCTTCTCTTGCTTTTTCTTCTTGAGTCCTAGTTTTTTTGTTTGTTTGTTTGTTTTTTAATGAAACCTAGCAGACCCACAAAGATAGAAATATTCGGTAACTAAAACGGCGACGCTGTGGGGAGATTGGCATTTTCACACCTGGCGGGCAAGCAGTGGAGACTCAGAAAGGGTGCAGCAGCCAGGCGCGGACTACTAGGAGCAGGTACTTAATTGCCAAAAAGGCGGAAACCACAGAACAAAGAAAGTCGGACAAAACGACCACATTCCTATTTATAAAGTGAGGGAGTGTCTGTACCTTTGGAATAGGGCCAAGAAAGTGGGGCTTCTAGGAATGGGGCTGACTTCTGGAGAGACAACTACTTGTCATTTCATAATACTTTTTGCTTTTTTTTTTTTTTTTTAAGATGTATTATTTAATTATTATTTTAAAAGTTAATGAAGTTAGTGCATATCATATCATACACACTTACAAACACAAGCCCCTACACACACATCCAAGGCCTGAGTCTGTTTGGTTGTTTGGAGTTTTTTGATTGGTTGATGGGTTTTGTTTCGCTTTGCTTTGTTTTGTAAGCCAACAGAATTGAACATGTGGCAATGGGCCCCCTTCCACGCCATTCGTTTATTAAGTGGCCCTTGAGACTGCACAAAAGCACTTCTAGGAAGGGAGTTATTTTCAGAGGTGTTCCTCAAGATAGGAAAACAAATCTGTACTTAGTCACCCGATGAAAAGTGCATCTGTTTATGTATGGCCAGGTGAGGACCAGGGAAATCAACCTTAGTGATCCCCCCATGGAGTCTACCTGTCCAAAGGAAGGTTGGGCTCCTCCATGGTCAATTCCACCACTCCCGCTAGGGTGAATTGGGTCTGTTTGGTTTACAATTGTTCACCGTGCTCAGCACATAGCTCAATTAATACATACAGCTCAATTAATATCCATTGGATGAAGAATATCCCAAGGAATGCACAACAGCTCCCAGAGGATTATTCCCAGTAGATGCATCTTGGAGTAAGGAGACAGGCTTCATGAGATGAGACTGTGAGGGGACCTTGGCTAGTGGCAAGCATGCCCAGTACTCTGACAGAGGCACTCCATTCACCCTTCACCCTCAATGTTCTGCCACCCAGCTCCTTGACCTTCCATCTCAGAAATCCTTTCTCATGGTCAAAAGATGGAGAATTCCTTCAGTCTCACCCAGCCTGGGCCAGTGCCACCTCTGACATCAAACAAACAAACAAAAACCCAAACCCAATGCCCCACCTTCCTTCCATTCTTACTCCATCCCTGGGATTTCCTTCCCTAAGGAGAAGGGAGGCAGGCCTCAAGTGCTCCTACCACTTCAACAGAGAGTGCGGCAAAGAGGCCTTGAGCCCACCAGGTAAGAGAGCCCCCAGAGCCTGAGTGATTGAAGAGGGACTGCTCCCTCCGGTGCCAGCCCTCAGGCCAGCTCCCCCAGCAAAGGTTGGCTCAGATGGTGCTAATCCCAAATGATCACTTCCTGGAGCAAGAGAGTCCAAGACTCAAAGTTTCCCTGGCACTGGGGATATAGGAGGGAGACAGTACCTTGAATGTGCGGTGTTGCTGTGGCTATTGCCACTGTAGCAAAAATGAAAGGAAACTGTGTCTACTTGGTAAGTCAAGTCACTGTGGCCAAGCTTTCTGAGGTTCAAAGCCAGGGAGGAAAGACCAGCAGTTGCTCTTGATGGGAATTTCGAAACAAACCTCCTTTGAACTAATTCCTAAAAACAATGTTTTAAACATTTTTTTTCCTGGATTTATATAATAGATGAAGGAGCCCTGGGGGCACAATGGTTAGGCGCTTGCCTGCTAACCAAAAGGGTGGCCATTAAACCCACCCAGCGTCTCCGTGAGGAGAAAAGACCTGGTGATCTGCCCTGTAAATATTACAGCCTAGGGAAAACAGAAAAAAAAAAAAAAAAACTGTCTGGGCCGACCTACTCTGTCCACGGGGCTGCCAAGAGTCGGGATCGCTCGATGGCCTATTCAACTCAGAGCGACCCCTCCTTGGGTTTCCAAGGCGGTATCACTACGGAAGTAGATTGCCCAACCTTCCTTCCGAGGAGTGGCTGGTGGGTTTGAACCGCCAGCTTTCTGGTTAGCAGTCAAATGCCTTAGGCACTATGCCACCGGAGCTCCCACCTAACTACAGCAAGTAACGAGTTATACCCCACTAATTCTAAAGTTATAAGAGAATATAAAGTTATAAGAATATAAAATATTATATTTTATATTCTTTATAAAATATATATTATAAAATATATAAGAGAATATAAAAGTTATAAGAAGAATATAAGAGAAACACCAATCTCCTCTGCCTGCGCTCGCCTCCAGCCGCCTCTCTCGAAGGCAGCCTAGGTAGCTGCTCCTCACACGAGTGCGCACACGCCCCGCTCTCCCCTGGGCCTGCCCGGTAGGAAAAGTCCGGGAAAGAGAGAGGATGTGACACTCTCCGCAGCGATCCTCCCTTGCCTCCTAGCCCGAGGACTCCGATCCTCTTTGGCCCTTCGCTACAGTTTCCTGCGCGCATCCCCGGAGTTGTTCTCGCTGGAGCACGTGGGGCAGACTACTGGCCTGGCTGGTAGGTAGCCAGGAGAGGACAGAGAGTGAATCCAGCTGAGAGGCGGGCGGGAGCAGGAGAGCGAGGCACCTTCGCAACTATAAACGCGAAAAGCTTGGTAGTGTCCTCGCCAGGCTCGGAGGAGTTAGATGACAGGAGGCGAAGGTTCGAATTCATCCTCACAGCTAGACTGCCTTCTGTGTGTTGTGTCCATATTTGGAGAATAGAAGATTGAGAGACCAGCAAGGAATTTGCTGTCCCCTTGGGGGCCAGTTGCATCTCTTCTGCTCTCCTATTCCCTCCTGCCAGGCAGTCGGGGATTAAAGGCCCAAAATCTCAGCCCACAACCCAGCTGCGGAAGGGATAACCTGCCCATCTTCCTCAGACTTAGCTAACTCTGAACTAGTGTTCCTTGTGCGTTCTGTACACACAGGAGCTCTCGGCTTTAATCCTTGAATGACCCATAATAGGAGCTTAAATTTTCTTTCCTCAAGCACCCACCAGGCACTGTATAAAGTGTTCTCACATATTAATTTACTCCTTATAACAACTCCAGAAGTTTGGTATTACTATTATCTGCTTTTTATGGAAGTGGACATTGAGGCACAGAGAGATTAAGCAACCTGCGCAAGATCACTCAGCCAGTTATTTATTTAGTTAGGAGGCACCCAACCTAGCAAAGAGCCAGGACTCTCAACCAGTGCTCCAAAGCCTCTATTTCTAGGAGCGGAGCTAGCAGCCAGCTCTGCCTCATTGGACAGAAGCCAAAAAGAGGCTACAGGAGGTGGACACGTAATAGAGTATGCGAAGCCACTGGGTGGCGCTGCCCTGAGCCTCACCAGGCTCCTCAAGCCATTCCCAGAAAACTTCCTCTCTCTTCTGGCCCATCCCTCAGGGACTTGCATACATATGAGGTAGAAAAACAACCCAAATGTCCATCAAATAATGAATCCATAATCAAAATGCGGTATACCCACACATGAAACAGTACTCAACTATAAAAAAGGAATTATGTGCTGATGCATGCTACAACATTGATGAAAGTTGAAACATTATGTTAAATAAAAGAAACCAGTTACAAAAGACCACATGTTGTACAATTTCATTTGTATAAGATGTCCAGAAGGGGCAAATCCATAGGCAGAAAACAGACTGGTGATGGCTTCGGAAAAACAAACTCACTGCCATTGAGTCTGACTCATAGTGACCCCCTTTGGGTTTCCAAGGCGATCAATCTTAATGGAAGTAGATTACCCAGTCTTCCTTCCGCTGAGTGGCTAGTGGGTTTGAATTGCCAACCTTCTGGTTAGCAGTCAAATGCCTTAGGCACTATGCCGCCAGAGATCCTTAGTGGTTGCTTAGGGCTGGGGAAGTGAAGGAGTTGGAGGGTAGAGATAGCTAAACAAACGACAGAGTGTAGTTTTGAAGTGATGAAATGTTCTAAAATGGACTGTAGTGATAGTTGCATATTCTGTGAATATACTAAGTATCACTGAATTCTGCATTTTAAATGGGTAAATTGTAGGGTAAGTAAATTATACCTCAACAAGTTTGTTACAAATACACATGCAGTGTTCTAGGGCGCCACAGCAAACCCAGACTCTGCAGTGAGCATGCTGGTCCTCGCAGTCCCAGTTTCCTTAGACCTTGGCAGAGGCCGCTGCTCCTTGCCCTCCAGGGCAAGCCCTGAGTCCCAGCTTTCAACCGCGCGGCCACCATCCCTCACTCCGAAAATTCCTTCCTACCCACTTCCAGCTGCTTTGAGATGCTGGGGACAATTTGTCCAATCGGGCTGACCAAGAGGGAGCCTCATTCTCAGAATGAATTAAGAGAGAAAGAGATTTTGGCTTTGGCTGGACTCTGAGGTCTGGTGCCTGGGTTGGAATCCATACACACCAGCTGTGTGACCTTGAGCCTCAGTTTCCTCCTTGGGAAAATGGGGCAACCAAGTCCCCACAATAAAGGTTGATGTCACTATTTCATGGAATTATGAGTGTAACACAGCTTCCGGTATGTAGCCAGTGGCACTTGTCCCTTGCTTGAAAGCAAATGAAGGGTGGATCTAATGTGGCAGATGATCCAGATAAAATAGGATGTGGTAGGAGTGATGGGATTTAGTTTGTTAAGAAAGAAGGGAAAAGTTTCCAAGCTTCAGTCTCTTGCCTCTCTTGGTAGTAAAAACTCCGTGTCTGGTGGGATCTAACTCTTAGAGAAAGAGGATGCCACTGCCCAGGAGGGAGAGGGTGAGAGAGAAGGAAAACCTAGGAGAAATAGGAGGGACAGAAGGATGGGAGGATTGGACGTGAACTGTGCTGAAGTCCGCCATGCAGGGCATCTGAGGGAAGGGGGCCAAGAGGAAGGAGGGCGATCGGAGAAAGAAAAGAGGGGAGGAGGCAAACTGAGGAGGACCAAGTGGCCAAACTCAGAGCCAGATGGAATAAGAAAGACTCACCAAGCAAGCCTTGGGGAGAAGGAGGAAGCAGAGAAAAGGGAGGAATCTGCCTGGAAGAGAGCAGGTGGAAAGGGAGGATCAAGGAATCACAAAATCAGAGCATCTGGAAGGTCACAACCTAGAACCTGAGGACGCTGGCATCCATCTGCATTGACTGAGAGGTCTAACAACCTCCCACCCTTGCACCGCCTGGTTGCCTCCCCTTAAGCAGCCTCTCCTGGTGAGAATTCTGAGTCCTATGCCTGGAAGAAGGAAAATAGTCTTCAGGTCAGGCTGGACACCAGCAGATCAGGTTGTATCAGAGCCAGGCTGTGTGCTATTCCAGAAGCCTCTTCCTCTAAACACCCCCCATCTTCCAGTCCACACTGCCATCAGCACCCACCCACTGCCCTCAACTCCACCCAAACCCTGACAAATGCTACCACTTCCAGTTTCCTAGATCTCCACAAGACGATACCTCCAGACCTTTGGTCCAGCCAGTCTATCACTGGAAATGCCTGCTTCTCCCAAACATAGCCCAATTCAGTGGGGCCAGACCTGCACTGCACATTACAATCACCTGGAATCCTTTTAAATACATGGATGTCCACTGGAACCCACATGCAAAGCCATATAGATGTAGCTAAGCAGTTGTAATTTTTTTCTAAGCTCTTCTCATGACTTCACATGGGCTGAGACTTCCAGTTTGCCTCTTCCCTGAAGCCTTCCAGACTTTTCCCTGCAGGCAGCACCTTCCCTGTACCCACCATAAGGAGATCCCTGAGTAATCTCATCAGGCCCTGCCTGCCTTTGAGAATCACACCTGTGACTCTCTTTACAAACAGGACTAGGGCTGCAACTTACCCCAGGCAGCCCTCCAGGATAGGCCCCTCAGACTGGACTTGTGAAAGGCATGGGTGGTTATATCAGGCCTGACATTGCCAGCTGGTCTTGAGTAGCTCTAGAACTGGCCAAGAACAGAGCAGGGCAAGGAACACACCCTATGACTTAGAATTAAACAAGGAGCTGAGCTCCAGGCATCCAGGTGCCTGTGAGTGGAAACTGGCAGATGGTAAATGCTATATAGCGGGACAGACAGCAGGTCCTGAGGTGACACAAAGGCTGGGCCTCTCCACCTCACAATGCACTGGACAGCCACAGTCCAGGTGGCTTGGGTTCCCTGCTTTTCCTCAGGGATGACCACCACTGTTTTCCATCCAACTTCATGGTCAGCATGAAGACGCCTGAACTGTCTTGGTCCTAGCAGATTCCCAGAGCAAAACGTCCTGATGCCCTGAAGGGAGGGGAAGCAGAGACAAGGCTCAGTCATCTTGAAATGAGTCACCTCAGTCTTTGAGTGGCCCAGTTACACAGGAAGGGTACTAAACAATGGCATTAGAGGATCCTAGCCCTGCCCCTCTCACTGCTGCTCCTCTGTTGGCTTGCATGTTGCTGGGATGTTGGAAGTAATGACACTGTTATTTCAAAAACCAGCAGAATCATCCATGGTGGGTAGGTTTCAGTGGAGTTTCCAGACTAAGATTAAAAACTTTGCCAGTGAGAACCTTATGAACAGCCATAAATAAATAAATAAACAAACAAACCCAAACTCATTGCTGTCTAATTGATTCAACTCATAGCGACCCTTCCTTGGGTTTCTGAGGCAGTATCTCTATGGAAGTAGATTGCCCAATCTTCTTTCCAAGGAATGGCTGGTGGGTTTGAACTGCCAGCCTTCGGGTTAGCAGTCAAATGCCTTAGGCACTGTGCCACAAGAGTTCCCTTACAAATAGCAGTGGAACATTATTTGATACAATGCCAGAAGATAAGCCCCTCAGGATAGAGGCACTCAACATACCACCAAGAAAGAGCTGCCTCCTCAAAGTAGAGTCAACCTTAATGACATGGATGGAGTAAATTTTTCAGGACCTTCATTTACTGAAATGACACAACTCAAAATGAGAAGAAACAACTGTGAACATCCATTAAAAATCACAGTGCAGAATGGACAAAGTATGACTCTAGGAAATTTGGAAGTTGTCAAAAATGAAATGGAATGCTTGAAGATTGATATCCTAGACATCAGTAAGCTGAAATGGATTGATATTGGCCATTTTGAATCAGACAAACATATGGTTGGTCTACTATGCTAAGAATGAGAAACTGAAGAGGAATGGTGTCACATTCATTGTCAAAAAGAACATTTCAAGGTGTATACTAAACTACAACACTGTCAGTGATAGAATAATATCCATATCCCTACAAGGAAGACCAGTTAATACAACTATCATGCAAATTTATGCACAAACCACTAAAGCCAAACATGAAGAAACTGAAGATTTTCACCAATTTTTGCAGTCTGAAATTGATCAAATATGAAATCAAGATGCATTAATAATTGCTGTGATTGAAATGCAAAAGTTGAAAACAAGAAGGATCAGTAGTTGGAAAATATAGCCAAGAGGTAATCATTCGAACAGAACAAGGGGATCAGGAAAGGTATATGTCAGGGTTGTATCTTTTTACAGCACTTATTCAATCTGTATGCTGAGCAAATAATCCAATAAACTGGACTATATGACGAAGAATGCAGCATCAGGATTGGAAGAAGACTCGTATATTGTATATCTGCAGTATAGAGATGACTTGATCCTCCTTGTTGAAAGCAAAGAGGACTTGAAGCACTTACTGAGGAAGATCAAAGACTACAGCTTTCAGTATAGATTCCACTACAACATAAAGAAAACAAGAATCTTCGTGAGTGGATAATTAAGGAAAAGATTGAAGTTTTCAAAACTTTCAGTTTACTTGGCTCCACAATCAACACCCATGGAGGTAGCAGTTCAAGAAATCAAATGAAATATTGCATTGGGTGTATCTGCTGCAAAAGACCTCTTTGGAGTGTTAAAAAGCAAAGATGTCATTTTGAGGACTAAGGTGTGCCTGACTCAAGCCATGGTATTTTCAATCACTTCATGTGCATGCAAAAGCTGAATGATGACTAAGGAAGACTGAAGAAGAATTGGTGTCTTTGAATCACGGTATTGGTGAAGAACACTGAATACAATGAGCTGTCAGAAGAATGAACAAATCTGTCTTGGAAGTAATACAACAAGAATGCTCTTTAGAGGTGAGAATGCAGAGAATTCGTTTCATGTCCTTTGGCCTTCTTACCAGGAGAAACCAATCCCTGAGAAGGTCTTCATGCTTGGTGAAGTAGAGGGTCAGGGAAAAAGGGAAGACCTTCAACGAGTTGGGTTGACATGGTAGCAGCAACAATGGTCTCAAACATAGCAACAATTATGATGATCATGTAGAACTAGACAGTGTTTCGTTCTGCTGTCCATTGAGTCACTAAGAATCAAAGCAGACTGGACCTTACCCAACAACAACCACAACTCCGCCCCCAGCACTTCCCCGACCATGAAAACAAACCGCTTATGATTCCACTGTTGGAGCTGCCCTCCATCTCTTTCAGCATTGCTAGCTCTGGTAGTGTAGTGCCTAAGGCACTTGACTGCTAACCAGAAGGCTGGTGGTTCAAACCCACCAGCCACTCCTTGGAAGGAATGTTGGGCAATGGACTGAAAGTTGGGCAATCTACTATCCGAAGTGATACTGCCTTGGAAACCCAAGGAGAGAACTCCACCGTCTCGGAAACCCAAGGAGAGGACATCATAGCAGGTAACAACACCAACATTCTTCTCAAAAATAAATATACTTTGATTGTTTTTACCAATAATGTTCCTTCTTAAAATTCCAACAGCATCCTACGTTTTAAAAAATGCCAATCCCTCCTAACCAGGAGTTGGGACAATAGGTCCCTCTCCAATGTGCCAGGGCAAAGATCTGGTACCCAGACATGTAGGAGTGGGGCATAGTCAGGGAGATTAGGAAAGGAAATGGGGTGATTCTTTTTGCCAGTTTGTTCTTCTGTGCTTCTTAAACTGTGTCTGCCAGGAAGTTGAGGTGCTTAGGAGTGAGTGTCCCTCTCTGCCCACCCCAAGCTCCCCTTGCTGTGACAGTTGAAGGGAATCACATCCAGAGACCGGATCACTGGGAAGAGGATGAGTGCTACAGGATCTCCCGCGGACGTTTGAGTGGGGCCCCAAAACAGTCAAGAGGCAGACATCCAACACAGACAGAAAGGGGTGCGCAGAGCAGCACAGAGCAACCCAGGCCCCTGGAGCCTCCAGGTGGTGGTGAAGAGGAGAGCCCGAAGCTGAGGACAGGAAGAAAGAGGGCACCCTGCCGCCGCAGCTTCAAGATCCAGTTGAAGATTAACTATTAGTGGGTAGTTTTTGAAGCTAGATTATGGGCACATGGGGGTTCATTGTACAAGTCTTTGTTTCTGTTTGAAATATATCATGATAATAATAAAAAGACAATGGGAAAGAAGGGAGCAGAGGCAGAGAGAATCAGCCATTTTTCACACTTGTTGTAAGAAGATCTACTTGCGGGTGAGCAGCCGAGTGAGAGCGGCCCCAGATACAGCGAGAGCGAAGCGGCACTAGAAGGAACAGGGCTGATCTGGACCGAGTCCAGGCCTTGAGAGCCAAGAGTCTGCCTGGTGTGCCGACCCGAACATCCCAAGGGATGTGGACAAACAAGGGCAGACACAGGACCGGACCTCCGAGATTCCACCGCAGCCACCAAGCTGCAGGGAGCCTTCGAAGCCTTCTGGCTGGGATGCAGTTGGCTCGACCCGAGCCGCAGGCGCGCTGGCAGCGGAGGAGGGATGGACTCGGCAGCCGAGGAACTGAACAGCTTCTGGGGATCCAAGGCTCCGACTCATCCACCCACATACACTCTGCGCTCCCTGGCACCCAGGACTGCCTCGCCTCTCCCACCCCGGCAGGCGGCGGCTCCCACTCCCTGGCGCAGCTCCCTCGCTTCCTCGCTTCCTCGCTGGCGGAGAGAATCCGGGCTGCGGGCTTGAGAGGGGGACGTGGGAGGGGAGCTCTGTTTATCTTGAGGAGGTCAGGGACCCCACCCAGAGCAATACTGAGGCTGAGGAAGTCGGTCCAACCCACTGAGTGGAGACAGTGCCTGGTATAGGTGGGTGGAGCAGGACTGAAGGGTCTCTCAAAAACTCCTAAACCGACTCACACCTGGAAGAGGTAGCGGGATTGAAGGACGGTAGACTGCGCCGAGCAACGCAGAGACGCGAGATAAAACGGCCTCCTGCCCCAACTTGGGCTGATTCCTGGAGAAATCCCTGTGAGAGCCAGTCTTAAGGGATTTCTGAGCTGGGGAAGAGGCCGGCACTATCTGCCCTGGAGGCCCTCACCCTGTCCCTCCCGCGAGGAGTGGAGGACCTGGACCGCGATAACTCCTGATGGCAGTGTCACCCACCTCCAGACCAGAAGGAAGCAGCTCCACTGTGCCCCAAACCCTCTCACTCCGCAAGGCAGAAGCCCTTTCATTCCCAAGACACCGAGCGAGAAGGCCGGCAGGGATACCGATCCCTGGAATGGATCTAGGCCTCCGGCTGGAGCGCACCTGCAAGACCCCCAAAGAGCCAGGTCAGAAGCTGGGGTTTGTCTACCCCAGAGCCAGGGCAAGGCCAGAGACACTGAGAAAGCATTTGAGGTCTCTGCTCTGCTCCCTTCCAACAGTGCCCCCACACACACACACACGCCCTGCAAGTCCAGTTTCCTCAACTGCTTTTCGAAAAAGGAGAGAGGGTCGGGTACCCCCGCCCCCCGCCGCCCCAGCCTGGGAGGGGAGGATATTGGCGGGAGCCCAGTGACCCTGCACAGCAAGTCTTCTGGGGCGGGGGCCTGGGCTGTCCGGAGACAGCGTGTCCCGAGAGGGACGAGGGGCTTGAGCAGCCCACGGTTAGAGAGCTCGGGGTTCAAGGAGGTTCCCAGGCTCCCAGCTAGGCCTGAGTCGGGTGTGACTGGGCGAGAGAAAAAGCCTCCTTCTACCATCCACACACTGGCCGCCTTGGCGCGCAGAAGCCCTGGCTTCCTCACTCAGTCCCGGCGCCGAGGCCTGCAGGGAAGAGAAAGCCCGGGGTTCCTGAGAGAGGTGGAATCCCACACCGCGAAGAGAGAACATGAGAAAGGGTTCAGGAGAAAAGGGAAAAGCGGGAATTTCCTGGAGTCAACAAGGGACCAGAACCGTCGTTGCTCCCTGCGGGGCTCCTTCCCCAACCAAAACCGGAGGAGCCGCCTTGCTTTCTCTGGTGGAGGCCACCGCCTCTACCTGGCTTCCCCAAGACTTTGGGCGCGGCCCGGAAGCCCATCTGCGGACCCCGGAAGAAGACACAGACACAGACACCTGCATAATTGGCATGGAAAAATGTCATTCGTAGAACCAAAAGTTAAAATGGTGAAGACAAAGCTCGGCGGGGTCCAGCAGGTGCTGCCCATTTTTGTTGAAAAGAAAGCCATTCGAGTGGCAGACGGAACAGCCAGGGCTGGGGGTCAGAGTATCTGATTTCTGCTTAAAATTTAAAAAAAAAAAAAAATGACTACAGAAAATACTCTTACTCGAATAATAAAAATAATCTGGAGAAAGATTGTAGAAAAAGTGGAATGAGAAGCTGAGCAATGGGTCCCCTCAGGCGACTGGGGTCTTGCTGTACCGGGGGTTGCCCTGGCCTGCAGGACTTGGGGGTGGCTGAGGAGTTTGGCTGCCCTTCTATAGGCCAGAGCAAGAAAGGCGGACAGCAGGGCACACCCACGGCAGCCCCTCAGACAGACGAAAACACCCTTGCTCACACTAGCACACTAGGAAGAAAAAGGTGTGCAGTTGCAGCCCCTTGGGAGAGGGTTGTGGGCCCTCGAGGGCACACATATTTGCACATGCAGCTTCGCTGGTGTTTCCCAATCTTTTTTCTAAATCCCTTTCTGAAATAAAGGAAGGGATATCTGGGCCTGGTTCTCCCTAACGTTGCCAAGAAAGAAGCCAGATTTGGGACGAGCCCTGATCTCCTCGGAAAGGCTTAGAGGCTGGGTCGCCGCTGAAGGCCGGGTGTTATGGTCAGGGGTGCCCAGTGCTCAGCTCCTCAGCGCTATCCGTCTTCCATCTCGTCCTCAGCTCGTCCGTCTTCTCAAGCACTCTCTGGGTTGCCTCGGCCTACACAGAGCTACACAGGGAGCAGGGTAGTGGGGAGCTCTGAAGGCCTGGGACCTGCTATGGAAGCGGTAGTGTGCTGCCTCCTACAATTTCGGTCTCACTCTCAACCTCCGGCTTCTCAACCCCGTTGTCTGTTTTCTTTCCCTGGGCGGGCGGGTGTGGGTGAGTCCCTTGGTGTCCCTGCCTCATCATTCTGGGTTCATTTGCGCCATTCTCTTGATCTCCCGGAGAGCCGGGAGGGGCCTGAGGCCTGTGTTCGTGAGTGGAACTGGAGGTGTGAATCCGAACCCCCGATCTGCACCGCACCTCCAGACCTCTACCCACCGTGCTCGAGAGCAAAGCCAACTTCCTGTTTGCTGCTGCCTCTCTGGGATCGCATTCTGCCCGTGCTTTGGTTATTTTTCTTTTCTAAATTGTATTTATGTTATTGTTGTTGCGAATATACACAGTAAGCATAGACCAATAAGTTTCTACATATTCAATGTTGTGACATTGATTACATTCTTCGAGTTGTGTAACCATTCTCACCTGTTCTGAGTTGTTCCTCCCTCATTAACATAAACTCTCTGGGTTTCTAATTTTTCCATTTGTTGTAAATTTGACCCCATATAGTTTGTGCTTTGGTTATTGATCTTGCTGAACCAGCCGGAGCAGCGAGGCTGTTCTTTGGGAACTGATGGAGCGGGGAGGGAAGTAGGCTGAGGGGGTGAAGAAAGGGGTTAACAAACTTTAGGAATGGGTGGAAGTTCCTCGGTATCACAGGGCCGCCCCAGCCACCCTCCGCCGAGCTCAGAGCTCCGCTAGACCCGGGTGGAGGAGCCGGGCCACTCTCGTCTCTGCCAGGAGCAGCTCTCTGGTGTACTGCCGGGAGTAGACCCCCGACTCCCGCCCAATCAACAGGGCGGAGCGGCGGGGTGGGCGGGTCCAGAGGAGGAGGAGGCGGGCGGGGGCCGCGAGGGCGGGGAGCCGCGAGATCCACCAGCCCAGGCTGGCTCCGCGGTGGCGGAGGCGGCGGTGACCGCTGGCATGGGCGATGGGATCGCCGAGCGCGACCGCCGTCCTATTCTCCCGGCAGAGTCGGGTGGCGGCGGCGGACGCGGCGGAGCCGAGGACTCGCGCGCTGGTGGGGGCGGCCGCAGCCCGAGAGAGGTCGCCGGTACCTCGGCCTCCAGCCCGGTCGGCTCCAGGGAGAGCGGTGCCTGCAGCGACCGGCAGCCCGGGCCCGGAGAGGCGGACCACTGTCGCCGCATCCTGGTACGAGGTAAGGGTCAGCCTGAGAAGTGGACCCCACTCTAACCCTACTTGGGCCTCCCCATACATATATGCACGCGTTCATCATTTATTCAGCAAGTATTCCTTCGAGCGTCTATTGTGTGGACACAGAGCTGAGTTTAAGGGACAAAGCGGTGAATGGGACCGAAGAGGTCCCCGTTACCTCGCCTTTCAGTTCTCAGTTTCTCTGGCCTGGCCCCTGGCCTTACACCCGTAGCAGGGGCAGGAATGGGGGTGCGGGATGCTGAAGGCCGGTTTTTCCCTCCGCGCCGCTCAGGGCAGATGCGGATAAGAATGGCTTGCGCACTCCGCGGGTTCAGCACAGAGAGGGAGCAGCGTCCTGAACCGCGGGAGGAAAAGGCCTCAGCTCCGTACAACGGCGGGGCGCTTTGCTCACCTCCTGCCTAACCCTGTTTCCCATTCTCAGCGGCGGGAATCTGCACTGTTTCTTCCCGGGGACACCGAGGGAGGTGTGCGCTGCTCTCGCCCGCCTGTGCGTCTTTCTCTGCTCCACTTCCTCGCGGCAACTCCGGGTGCGGCCTTCTCTCGGCTCGGCCATTCGCGTCCCTTCCTTTCCTCCTCCACCTTTCACCCCTCGCCCTTCTCTCGTCTGTCCTGGCCTTTTCTCTCCGCCGAATTCGCCTTCCCAGCACCCCTTTCCCGCCAGCCTCTAGGTCTGGACTGCGTCCGAGTACCCAGCTCTGCTTGGCTCCCCGGCGCCAACCCCAGCAGCGCGGAGCTCGGGCTCGGCTTTCGCGGGACCCGGGCCTCGCGGGACCAGATAGACCAGATAGAGAGGGGATTCTCGGGTCTTGTCCGGAGCTCGTCTTCAGACTGCAGGCAGAGCCTGAGGATTGCTTCCCCCACCCTCCTTAGTCCCGGGACTGGGAGACCCAGTGCCTTGAAGGGTCCCGGGGAGCCGCTCGCCCGGCCTTCCTCCCTGGCTTCCTCGCCCAGCTTCTTCCAGCAGCCTTCTTCCTGTCTCTTCCCGAGCTCCGGTCCTGAGAGCCTCGGAGCCTTGGGAGGCAGGCGATCCCGCCAGATCTGAGTTCCTTGGCCTCCCGCTGGGGAACCTTCCCGAATCCGGCTCCTAGTCTCTTCAGCGCAGGGTTCCGGAATTTGTCTGATAGGAGTTCAGCTACTCAGACGTCCATTGGAGCGCTTTGGCCTTGTCAAGTGCTGCCTCCCCTACTTATCCCTGTAGCCTCTGAGTGGGGTGTGAGAGGAAAGGGCTGGAAAAAATATTAGGGCAGCCCAACGTGGGGGGCAGCTGATAATTGTTGTAGACATAGGCCCAGGTTCTTGGGGAAACTTCTGGTGTCAGGTATGGCCACCTGAGATGGGGCATCCTCAGATGCTCTGGGGGCAGGCTCAGGAGAAGGCAGTTACAGGACAGTGAGAGGGGGTCAGCGGTCCCCAACTCAGCAGGGATTCTAGTGGGTGTGTGGACCTGCCAGGCACCTGGGATTGAACTCTACTCATTAGAATCTACTCATTCCATAGACTAAGACTGTCCTGTGAACAAGGTGTGAGCAGCCAGCTCTGAGTTCCATTAGGCAAATCCACAGGGCTTACATGGAGATACCACCCCCCAAGCCCACACTTTCCCAAGGTAAGCCGTTGGGTCTCTGCCTGTGACATGCACCACCTCACACCCTGAGGATGGGTGGATATTTCCTTTGTTCAGACAATTATGAATTCTGTACCCACCTACCACCATCCTCAACCCTGTGAGTAGAACAAAAACATTTTGTTTATAGATGCCAATTAAGTAACTCCCAGCTGCAGACTCAGAAGGTGTGAGACAAAAGTGACCCTCCACCCTGTGGGATGGAGGCCACCCAAGGTGGGAGCAATCCACAGCCAGGCAGAGAGGGCACACCCCTATAATAACAGCCTGTGTGCATTTCCAGGTGATGTACTTTTATAAATGCATGTAAGCAATATAGCATCGCCATTACTTTTATATAATATAATGAAAATACTAAATATAAAATACATGGGGTATATTTATGCACCTAAAGGCAAACTGGGCCCCTATAAATCCCTCTGCCCTTCTCCATTTAATGACCAGCAAGTTATTACAGGCCAAAGATGTCCAGAACATCATTTACTGCTAATCCCTCCTAGCCAGGGTCACTTGCGTCACTCATGGCCATTCAGTGGCTCAGGGTGAAGGCTCTGTACTAAAAGAAATAAGCCTGGCACTGGCCAAAGAAAGAAAGCCCACATTACCATAGCTTGGAACAGATTTCTCACCAGTAGGCCAAGAGTGAAGAGTACATTTTGCCCTTGATCAGCGAGGACTCGTCCTTCCACAGTACTTTGCAGGAAGCAGTACAACAGTAGAAGGGAGGCATTTGTTGGAGGCAGTTATCTGGCAGCTGGTGGGGTGAGGACCCCAGAATGGCTCCATTTCCTCCCACTTCCAGGTTGTATTTCCCTGAGTACACCCACTCACTCTGCTGGGCCCCACCCCAAAATAACAGATCTGTTGGAGGAGTCTCAGACCCCGAAATAACAGATCTGTTGGAGGAGAGCATGGGCATTGAAATTAAGTGAAGTTTAGGTTCGAATCCCAGCCTTATGGCTCTTAGAACCAGTTCTTTGTCTCTCTGTGTCTCCACTCCCGTCTCTGTACAAAAGGAACCATAGCCAGTACCTGGAAGGGTTGTGCCAAAGACCAGAAGCAGCATTTGTAAAACTACAAATACCCAGCAGGAGCTCCATAAATACTCGTTGAAGGAAGCAGTGGAGGGAGCTCCTAGGTGACCTACAAACCATTCTGACTGACCGGGTAGTGGACCTCACTCCCCAGAGATCTTCCCCCTACCCCATTACAAGGTCTCCTTGACTGCCCTGGGTCCAGTGTTGGGCTATGTTGGGAGGTGAGCAACCTAGGGGTCATGAAACGGCTGATGGTAAAGAAGATCAGTACTCTTTTGCAGACCACACCCTGCAGCCCTCCCCAAGCCTCTTGGAGGAGGCTCCTCTTGGAGGGACTCTTGCTTAAATGAACATTTAAGCTTCCGGCTGCCTCTGCGGAATGTGGGCCCGGGAGGGTGATCTTGCTGCATCTCTCTCCTCAAAATGGACGCTGCCTCATATCACACAAGGGCACAAACACAGCCGCCGAAATGACAAGCGTGTGCACACAACACGCGCGCGGCACACACACATCCCATCATGCCACCACGGACACAGCGAGGCCCCCACGGGGGCAATACGGCCCGGTAGACCAACCCACACTCCACGTGAACTGCCCAGTAGCCGGGTAGGGGTGAGGAGAATCATCTTATATTTGGACAGAGCTTGCCTGTAGCGGACAGGAGGGAGCCGGAAGGAGCAGGTAGCCACCCAGGCCTAGCTCTAACAGCACCACGCAGGCGCTGCGCACAACCAGTAGCCTGGCTAACTGCCTCACCCGCCTCTTCGGTGGAGCGGGGATCCCTGCAGGCAGAAGAGGTGAGTAACTCTCACCCCAAACTCCGTGGAATCCCACAACCCACGCTCGTACCCGCCTGCTCAGACTTGCCCACGTGATTCCAAAATTAATCCGGACGTGATTTTTACATGAATTAAACAACCCATTTTGATAGAGCCGGGAAATGCGCTAGTATCACTCAACCCAGCAACATTTTTGGGCAAGACATAAGCACCCTGCTTACTAGAAGCGGTCCCCGGGCCTGGGCGCCACCTCCCCACCCCCGTTAGGCTTACAATCCCATCTGGGCCTCACTCTCCGCTCTCAACTCTGTGCTCCGCCTCGGCCCTCTTGGGTAGCACCCATAGGCTACCCTGAGTGAGCTCCAACCTCGGCTCCCCGTCTGGCTCATCTGTAGGTCTGGGAGCGCGGAGGGGGGGTGGGGTAGGGTGGGGTCTGGATAAAGACCCGCACCTGAGCTGAATGACTCTGTTCCCTCTTCCGCCGAAACGAGTTCCCTGGGTACTTGATGCGCGCACCAGTGGCGGGGGATGGGGGGGATGCGCAACTCTCGCGGGGTATGAATGTGGGCTAGTGGGGCTCCAGCCCTCAGAACTCTGCAGCCAGTACTGGACCCTCGCCCCAGGAACACGTACATCCGTACACATACATACACACGGCATAGTACCGAGCACCCGGCCGAGCCCACACACTCATCTGACAGAACCTAGCAAAGGGGCCTGGACTTGCGGGCTGGAAGCGGCCTGCTGGACCGCTCTCCCCCTCCCCCAAGCAGCCGATCCCTTCGCAGCGCCACCCAGCGTGCTCTAGTTTTCTGCTTGGGTTTCCAGCAGCCGCAGAACCTAGGGAAACTCGGTCAGCCTGGGCCTCGTAGGCCTCGCCCTTTCCGTCTCTGCAACGCCACACGCGCGCGCGTTCGCACAACCTAGCGTTTGGACAAACAGAAGTGAGGGGCAGAGGGTTGTACTGGAATGAGCACTGGATTGCAAGTGGGCTTGGCCCATCTGCGTGACCTTGGCCCATCTGCGTGACCTTAACTTCACTATTTGAGTCTGTTAATAAGGCAGTAGCTCAGGATCATCCCTTTGAAGCCTCAGTTGGAAGGTTTAAATGACTCATGCAGGGAACCTTATTTGAGAATCAAAAAAATCTCTTTTTGGTGGGGAGTATTAGGTATTTGTTGGAATATTAGATCCCACCCCCCGACCCCCACCCCGCCCCGGAGCTCTTCCATTTGTTATTTTCCTTTTGCTTTGTTTTCTGCAGGAGGACTCACATTCACTTTGAGGATCTATGTTGAGCTCTTTGATTCTGGGTTTTATTTTTCCTTTTATGTGCACTCCCCTACCCTCACAACACACGCACACACACACACACACACACACACATACATAGAAGCAGACTACCAACCAAATGTGTTCCAGTGTCCTCTTGTTGGTGTGTCTTCTGTGCACTGTTTTCATTTTCAGGGAACAATGTACATGGCTGTTTCACTTCTCACCCTATTTCTGTTCTCGGTAGTGACTGCCTGGACCCGGAAACCGGTGTACGAGCCTCTGCAACTCATGCCCGCGCGCGCACACAAACACACTCAGAGACTCACTCCTGGGTGCCTTTAGGGCGACCCTGCCGGCAGGGAGACCTAGTTCTTTGAGGCCGGGACAGTGAGTGGATCCCCAGGTCTGGCGGGAGAGGAATGGAGGGGACAGAGGCCCCCTGTGTTCCAGGACGGGTCTATCCAGGCACCATGCAAACACTGGTTTGCGCACATCGCTCATCACCTGTAGCGAAAGAGGGCGGCTACGCTTTGTGCAGGCCCAGATGCTGTTTCCTCAATTAGTTGGAATCAATTAGACCGCAGTAGGTTGGTTTGTTTCCCAGATCAGGGGTCATATAGCCCAAGCCCCCTCCCGGTTGACTAAATTTCTTTGATTTCTATTTTAACTGGGAATAAAGGCACACGAATTTTCCCTTTTATTTGCTGTTTGTTTTATACAAAACAATCGATCGACCCAAATCCTCGGATGATAGCCACTTAAAGGACTGTGAGCGCGGCGGTGGCGGTTCAGTCTCCAGTTTTAGAAGCTTTGATAGAAGGCATTAAGGTGGGGTGAAGCGTACCCCGGAACCCTCTGGGCCTAAGATGGTTTAGGGCTCTGGTTCGCACGCCCCTTCCCCGACCAAGCCACCCGGAGTGTCGCACTGGGTCTGGGAAGGTGGTAAGAGGTCTTAGTTTCCCGGGCTCCCCTACCGTCTGCGGAGGCTCGGGATGCCTGAGTGGCATCAAGCACTGAGGAAGGAGGTGGTGGCGCCAGGCGCGGACTGGTCTGAGAAACGGAGGAATGGCCAGCTAGAGAAAGCCAGAGCTGTGAGCAGGTGGGGCTTCGAGGCTTGGGCGCCTCTGGAACCATCCTCCCACGCTCTTCCACAGTCTTGCAGTTCGCTTGCTAGTAATTCCATTAAACAAATATTAATGAGTACGTATCTACTGTGTGGCAGAAAGACCCTGTGCTGGAGCTGCCCGCACACAGCTTCCCAGCTGAGAGCCTTGTTTTTGACACGCCAGTGGGCGCTGTTCCTGACTGTTCTGGACAGCCGGGACCGAGAGCGGGGGGAGCCAAGTGGGCGCTGAGGTCACGGGAACCTTCCGTGTTCCCTCAGTGCAGCTTGGGGACCACGTGGAAGGCAGTCACCGTGCCTGCCGAGAAGTCACTCCATCTCCCACACGTATGCTTAGCAGACGACAGGCACTCAATAAATTGTTGCCAAATGAAAGAAAGGAGACAATACAGTGTGTATTGCGTATATGTACATGTCAGGCGGCTAATGCCCTTCCCAGCAAGAAGGTCTGCTCTTAAAATTGACATTCTTATATTTTCGCGTTACAATGTCTTTCCTTTTATATAATGGTGGTGATGGGAGAGGATAGAATATTTGTTAAAGCATAAAGTTAACACCACCATATTTGGGGGGTTTGTTCGTGAAAATCACAACTTTGGGAGCCACCGAAATACAAACCTTGAAAAATCTCAAATATGACTCCTGTACTGGTAACTAGATCCGCAGGGACGGGGCTGGAGCCGGAGGTCGTGGGCAGGGCAGGAGCCGCAGTGTCAGTGGTGAGTCGCTGGGTTCTCTGCGAGGTGTGGGTGTGAGGTTCCACCAGCAAAGGCCAACAGAAGTTGGAGAGAAGTAACTGAACAAATCTGCGTTCATCTCCTCCCCATCCCCACACTTAGGCCTCCAGCCCATGCCTGGCATAACCGGGTAATTAATTAAAGCCACGGTTTGCTCTGTGTTGTGCTCCACGCGTGAGCTCGCAGGACCTGGCACGTGGGTCTCAGCTCCTCTGTTAGCTGCCTCTCGCCGCCATACCACGGCTCCATCCCGCCAGGGCGGGGCGGCAGAGGACACTTCCACCCCAACCCGAGGTCTATCTAGCCTCCCGCGGAGCAACACAACGTAGACGCCTTCGTATAGACCCTGACTCACAACGACCCCTTGAGACAGAATAGAACCGCCCCCATACGGTTTCCTGGGCTGTAATCTTTATGGGAGCAGATCTCCAAGTCTTTCCCCTGTGAAGCCTGCTGCTGAGTCCGACCCGCCGAGCTTTCAATGAGCGGCGGAGCGAAGAGCTCTCTAGACAGATAAATTATTTAAAAATATTTAAAAAAGTACTACGTGCTCCAAGTTAAAAAAAAAAAAGAAAAGAAAAGAAAAGAAAACCAGTGGGAAGCTCCTCAGAAAGAGCCATCATTCCCAGTACCAGGTTGGTCCTTCTCATAAACATAGAAGGTACGGCAGGTATGGGGTATGCCCCGGGCGCCACTTGAAGGAGGGCGCCACTAAGCAGTTTCTATTAAGCGCTTCCGGCCCAGTATTCCTTCCATAAGCACTGCAGCCGTGGAGAGTTAGCGAGGCGGCGCAGAGGGGATGCTTACTCCGGGGTACTAGTCCAAGGGGGCGCCAGACGAGTCGCGGAATAACGTTCCGTGGCACGACAAACATGACAAATATGAAAGGCGCCTAAATTCAGGCGGCCAAACAAGAGTTCAGGCGTTTCTGATGAAGTCGCAGCCTTCACCATCTGTTGTTGTTAAGTGCGGTGCGACTCATAGCGACCTCTCCTTGGGTTTCCGAGGCAGTATCACTACGGAAGTAGATTGCCCTGTCTTCCTTCCGAGGAGTAGCTGGTGGGTTTGAACCGCCAGCCTTTTGGTTAGCAGTCAAGTGCCTTAAGCACTATGCTACCAATTGGGGGGAGGGGCGCAATTTAGAGATTGCTCCGGGCTCTCTCTCGCTCTTACCCTTGCTATGCCCCTGGCCCTTCCGAGAGATTTTCTTACGGTCTCATACAAATACAGTAACCAGAGTAGAATGGTATTCGGTAGATTGTTTTTCAATTTTACGTTTTAACCTGCAATGGTCATCTTTTAAGCTCAACTTGTTTCGTGACTGCGGAAACCTAATTCCTCTCATCTCTGGAAGGACGTTCAGTTGTTTTCCTAATATAAACACTGTAAAATTGAACTCCCAAGGCACAGATCTTTGAGCACGTTTCTTTGAGTATTTCTATTGGATAAATCACTAGCAACGAAGTCGCTGCTTAAGAGGTTTACACACGCTTAAAAAAATTAAAAAATGTTTTCATTTAATTTCATAATAGGCAATTAATCCATATGATTTAAACACAACTTGTTTACATACACAGTGAATCATCTCTCAGTCCTTGTTCCGCATCACCCTGTTCCCACCCATCTCAAAGGCAGCCATTGTTACTGCTTTCTATTATGTCCTTCCAGATAATTTTTATGCATATGCAAATCACTGCAGCTATATTATTTTTTCTTCCTTTTTTTCCTACTCAAAAGGGGGTATCTGTAGTTTTTTTTTTTTTAATTTTTACTTAATATATCTTGGAATGTAAAGAACTTCCTTGTCTTTTACACAAACATAGTATTTTCCATTTATATGGACCAGATAGACGTTAATGTTGTAGCTGCTGCCCTATTGGTGGACATTTAGCTTCTCAGTTGCTATGCTATACAGTGTTGTAACAAATGACCTTGTAACTTGGTCATTTCCACAAAGGTCAGAAAATTCCTAAAAGTGTAATTATTGGGTCAAAAAGTACCTTGTATTTTTGTCAAATTGCCCTCATTAAAATTGTAGCAATTTATACTCCTATCTTGCCATCACCTTTCTCACCTTACATTTTGAAGCCTTGCCAAATTGCTCTGGGGAAAAAAGTTTAGTAATTTATACACCAACTTTGTCCTCTCCTCACAGTAAATATATGTATCTCTTTCATCCTTGTCAATCTTACAGGTGATAAGTACTACCCCTCTGGCGTTTTAATTTTTACCTCTTTGTTAAGTGAAGTTGAGTTTCTTTTTACATTTATTGCCCAGTCATACTTCTTCTGTTAGTTACCAATTCATTCCCTTTCACCAATTTAATTTTTAAATATTATTTTCCTTATTGGTTTGTAGAAACTCTTGTGTATTATGAAAAGTTACCCATTGCTTTCAATATATGTTGCAAATATATTTTTTAAAAATTGTTATTCCTTTAAATTCTGTTGCTGGTGTCTTTTTGTTTCCTGATGTGTAAAAATATCTCACTTTTTATTATAAAAGCAACGTATACTGTTTTGCTATGTCGTGTGAACATAGAAAGTAAAAATTTCTCCTTTCTCTCCCCCACAATACACTTCCTTTCCAAGCTGTCACTTCCCAAGCTTTCTCTAGAAAATAGAAAAACATGAATATGTAAGTTAAACATTGCAAAAATGAGATTTATTATAATTTTTTTGTGTGGAATGCTTTTTCCATTTAATAATTATTTGTGGAAATGTTTCTATCTAGAAATACCTCACTCTTTTTAACAGCAGTATCTGTATTCCATTACATAGATACACTTTTATTTAATTATTGATGGATATTTAAGTTCTTCCTAATTTTCACTGTTATAAAGAATACTGCAAAGGGAATATATCTTGGCATCCTAATTTGAAAAAATGTGTGTGTTTTTAAAAGTCTCATTTATGTAACAATCTGAAAAATGGGAAAAATGATAGGATATTTTATTATACTAAGGAATTGTTCATTTTGGGATTGTGATAATAGTATTATGGTTAAGTTTTTTAAAGGAGCCTTTATTCTGTTAGAGATACATAGAAATATTTATGGATGAAATGTTTGGGAATTGCTTAAAATTATGCAAATACAGATGAGATAGGATTGATCCTGAGTTTATAATTATTGAAGTTATAAGGGCTCATTATACTATCCTTCTACTTTTGTATATGTTTGAAATTTCTCATAACAAAATGTTTACAATAATAGGCATCATTTCACATACACTGAGTAAGAGTATAAGTAAGGAATAAATTCCTAGAAGTAAAATTTTGAAATTCAAGTGTGCACATTTAAAATTATGATTGTTGGGGTTAGGTGCAGTCTAGTCTATTTTTGTCTTATAGTGACCTCATGTGACAGAGTAAAACTGTCCCATAGTGTTTTGTAGGCCATAATCTTTACAGGAGCAGATGGCCAGGTGTTTTCTCCCATGGAGCCCCTGGGTGGATTTGAACCACCAGCCTTTGGGTTAGCAGAAAATTATGATTGCCATTTCCAAATTGCATGCCAGAAATGGTTATACTAATTTATGCCCCCAGCAATAGTATATGAACATGCCATTTCTTCACATCCTTCCAACCTAGAATGTGTTCAGTCTTTTAAAGCGATATTGTTTAAAGTGAAAAACTCTTATTTCTACTACCATTTTTAATTGCTAATGAGTTCAAGCATATTTTCATATATTTATTTTTCTCTTTTATTTCCTGTTCTTTGAATTATTTATTCATGTATTTAGCCCATTTCTCTACTGGATTGTTAATTGTTTTCTTACACATTTAAAAGCTATTTACATACCAGGGAAACAAGCCCCCTCCTTTTTTTCCCCCCTGTGGCATGTCTTGCAAGTATCCCAGAGATCTTTTTCTTTTTTAAAACTTTGCTTCTGAGAACTTTTTTATTCTGCACTCAAATTTAATTATAATCACATTCTAACAGTCATTTCTTTTTGGACTTCTAGATTTTAGTTCTTGATTAGAGAGATCTTCTCCATCCCAAGGCAAAAATATTCTTAAAATAATATTTTAAAAATTATTTTTGTTACAAAAGTGTGTAGCCTTTGCAACAAATCAAATAATAAGAAAGTGAACAAAGAAAACTGTGAGCAATCCTCCCTCAGTGATTTGGTTTCAGTTGCCCACGGGGGACAGCAGAGCGAAGGATTCATCCTGCCAGACTTGTTCCCATGTGTGTGCATGTGCGTACACACAGAATTTTATTTTACTCTTTTTTTTAAAGAAATAAAAATGGGTTTATACATACTTCCTGTTTTCAGTTAGCAATATGTAATGGACATCTGTTCAGATTAGTATAGGTAGAAGTACCCCATTCTTGCTGATGTCTCCATGCTTGTCCAAGGCATGGCTATGTTGTGATTTCATTAATTATATTCCTATTGATAAACATTTAGCTTTTCCCTTTTTTTCCTCTTACAAACTATGCTATAAACAATATGCCAATATTTCTCTGGGCTAGAAACCTCTATAAAACTTCTAGGACAAAGAGATTACATTTTAAATTTAGCTAGGAACTATGAAATTGCCCTTTCCCAAAAAACTTATTTTGTATCAATTTATATTCTTACTAACAAAACTTGAGAAAATCTGTTTCCCCTTACCTTTACCAAAACAATTCTCACAATCTCTCTCTCCCTCTCTCTCTGTCTCTCTGTCTCTGTCTCTGTCTCTCTCGCTCTCTGACACACACACACACACACACACACACACCCCTCTCATTGCTATTCTAACTTCTATTTACCTGGTGTCCTTGGGCTTCAGTATTTATTTATTTTTTTTCCAGCCATTTGTATTTCTTCTTTTCTGAGTAATCGTTCTGTATAACTTGTTCAGTTTCCCACTGGATTGCTTGACTTTTACTCAATGGGCTATAAAGACTGTATATGTACTAGATATTAGACTCTGCTATATGTGTTTTTTTTTTTTTTTCAATATTTTCTCCCAGTCTGTCATTTGTCTTTTAATTACAGAAGATTTTATTTCTAGGTATTCAAGTCTGATATTTATTTATTTATTTTTTAGAAAAAACCTTTTTTTATTTTTAGAATTATATTTTTTTACATTTGTTTAATACATCTTGTGTGTATTTTTGCATTTAATGTGAGACAAATTACTTTATTTCAAATGTTGAGCTAATTGTCTAAAAACCATTTCTTTGATAAGCCAGTCTTTCCCCTAGCTGATTGCAATGTTATCTTTATAACATTTTAAATCCTCCTATTTGCATGGATTTAGCCAGCATCACACTGTTTTAAGTGCTGTAGATTTGTTATGTATTTTTCTGTGTGGTAATGCAAGTATTTTCTTCTTATTCTTTAACATGTTTTTCTTAGCTATTCTTCCATTTTCCATATACACTTGAGAATGTATTTTCTCAGGAGGAACTTTTAAAAATAATTTGTTTTATTCTTGTTTTTGTTGCTGTTGGGAATGTACACAGCAAAACACATACAAATTCAACAATTTCTACATGTACAAATTAGATATATGGATTACATTTTTGGAGTTGTGCAGCCATTATCAACGTCCTTTTCTGAGTTGTTTCTCTGCCATTAACATAAATTTATTGGCTTCTAATCCTTTATTATCCTTTAATATAGACACCTTTAGACACTGTGCTACCAGAGCTCCTTAGACCATTCCCAAAGCTTCTTCTTATATACTGGAAGCAGCCCACATCCCTAAAGCAGCTACTCAGCTGCTCCAGTAGATTCCACCGTAGAGCTGATTACCAATCTCATCATGGGGAATACTGCATCTAGCTGCCCAGCCACTCAACCAGGCCCAGTCAAGTTGACACATGACCTTAACTACCACAGGGATCATTGTTATAAATATTCTATCACAAAACTTTTGCCAGTTCATCATTTTACAGGTGTACCACTTATTAACAGCAATTACATTAATTGGCTAGGTATTAACCCTACCCTTAATCAATGTGATTTTTCCATCATCATAAACCAAAACATTGTACTCTATAAGCAATAACTCACTCTTCCCCACTCCCTGCTCCCCTGGTAACCACTAGTAAACTTTGATCTCTATACATTTGCCTCTTCTTGTCTTCTTATATAAGTGAGGCCATGCAATGTTTGTCCTTTTGTTATTGACTTATTTCACTCAGTGTAATGTTTTCAAGCTCCATCCATATTGTAGTATGTATCAAGCCTTCATTTCTCTTACTGTCTGAAAATAACAAATGCTGGCGAGGATGTGGAGAGATTGGGACTCTCATACATTGCTAGTGGGACTATAAAATGATACAATCACTGTGGAAAGCAGTATGACAATTGCTTAAAAAGTTAGAAATACTATTTAATCCAGCAATCCCATTGCTAAGTAAATGTCCTAAAGAATTGAGAGCCAGGACATGAATAGATAGATATATGGTACACCCATGTTCATCACAGCACTATTCACAGTAGCAGAGAGATGGAAACAACCTAACTGCCCATCAACAGAGGAATGGATAACCCAACCATGGTACATACCCACAATGGAATACTATGCAACACTAAAGAATAATGTAGAATCCACGAAACACTGCATAACATGGATGAACTTGGGGGATATTATGCTGAGTGAAATAAGTCAATCTCTTACTGAGTAGTATTCCATTGTATGTGCAAAATTGGCAAGAAGGCAGCATTTTCTGACCTCCTCTAACTTCTTGAGTGTGAGACAGAATCATCAACAGCCCAAGGCTTATTCCTGTGAGGCCAGACATGCTGCCACCCTCCAGACTTTTTACCAACTCTGACACCAACTGTCCCTCCTACTGCACTTACTACTTCTCTGCTTGGTTGGATAATTCATTGCAATGGCCACACAGAACTCACAGACAAGACTCACAATTATGGGGTTTATTAGGGAAGTAACAAGCTACAGTTCATGTTCAGGAATGCACTCAGGATACAATTCTTCTATCAGGACAGGCTCCCCTTTGCTATGCTCTTACGCATGCCTCTCTGGCCTTTGGCCTCTCAGCCTGGCCTCTGCCCTGCTCGGGCAAGTCTGTTACAAAGTTCTTTTAACTCTGCTGATACGTACCTTCAGAACCCCACTCCATCAGTAAGCCTCCTTCCCAAAGGCACTCAGTTTTCTTGCTCTGTGGGCCAAGTAAGCCCACCGCCCTGTCCCATGCCTCTTGGTTCCACTGCTGCCGTCTCTTAGCTGGGAGTCTCTGTCGGACATCTCTACCAAGAAGGTTCAGTGCAGGGATCTCAGGTCCAAGGACACGCTCCACTCCATCTCCTGCACTCCACCTCCAGCTCTCTTGATGGCAGTGAGATTCCCCTTTCTGCCTCTAAGAGGGCTCATTTCAAGCCCAGCAGCATGGCAAAATGAACCAGTCCTCACATTAGAGTTTCATATACCTTGTTTGTGTGGTCCCACCCAGTAATCTAGTCGAAGTCACAAAGAGTGGCTAGAAAAGCCATACCAAGTAATTCACTGCGTCTCATATGTATGTACCACATTTTGTTTACACATTCATTTGTTGATGGACATTTAGGTGGTTTCCTTCTCTTGGCTGTTGTGAATAGTGCTGCAATGAACACTGGTGTACAAGTCTCTGTTTGAGTCTCTGCTTTCAAGTCTTTTGGGTATATACCTAGGAGTGGGATTGCTGAGTCACATCGTAAGTCTATTTTTAGAATTTTGAGGAACCATCACAGTCTTTTCCATAACAGCTGTACTCTTTTGCTTTTTCTCCAGCAATTGACAAGGTTTTCAATTGCTTTCTGAACATCCTCACCAACATTAGTTATTTTTAGTGTTGTTTTTTTTCCTACCTTAGCCATCTTGTTATTGTTAGGTGCCAGAGAGTCAGTTCCAACTCAGAGCAACCCTGTGTACAGCAGAATGAAACACTGCCTGGTCCTGAACTATCCTCACAATCATTGCCATGTTTGAGCCTGTGGTTGCAGCCGCTGTGTCAGTCCATCTTGTAGAAGATATTCCCTTTTTGCTGACCCTCTACTTTACCAAGCATGATGTTCTATGGCTTTAGTTCTTCTCCGGGGACTAATCCCTCCTCATAACACGTCCAAAGTTTGTGAGAGAAAGTCTCTCCATCTCACTTCTTTTTTTTTGGCGGGGGGAAACTTTCAAAAAAAAATTTTTTTTTTTAATTGTGATTTGGGTGATTTACAGATCAAATTCACTTTCCATACAGCAGTTCACATATACTTTGTCTCATGTCATTGACCACAGTTTACAATGCAACAGCTCCCCTCCCACTTCCTCCCCA
>NW_006921652.1:10413319-10422061 GCF_000298275.1 Orycteropus afer afer
ATGGAGGGATGGACACTGTGAAGAGGTAACTGTCGGAAAGAAGTGGGAGGGGAGCTTTTGCATTGTGGTAAATTGTGGTCAATGTCATGAGACAAAGTGTATGTGAACTGCTGTACGGAAACTGAACTTGCTCTGTAAATTTTCACCCAAATCACAATAAAAGAAAAAAGAAGAAGAAGAAGAAAAATAAAATAAAGTGGTCTTTTTCAGCAGATTTGCCCAATGCAGTATATCATTTGATTTCTTGACTGCTGATTTCATGGATGTTGATTGTGGATCCAAGGAAAATGAAATCCTTGACAATTTTAGTCTTTCCTCTGTTTATCATGATGCTGCTTATTGGTCCAGTTGTGAGGATTTTTGTTTTATATTGAGGTGTAATCCATGCTGATTATATCTATATGTAATCTTTGACCCTCATCAGTAAGTATTTCTAGTATTTTTTTTACTCTCAGCAAGTAAGATTGTGTCATCTGCATATTGTAGGTTGTTAATTAGTCTTTCTCCAATTCTGATGCCACGTTCTTCTTCATAAAGTCCAGCTTCTCTGATTATTTGCTCCTCATACAGATTGAATTAAAAAAAAACAACAAAACTCACAGCCATCGAGTTGATTCCGACTCATAGCGACCCCCTTTGGGTTTCCGAGGTAGTAAATCTTTATGGAAGTAGATTGCCCAGTCTTCCTTCTGTGGAGTGGCTGGTAGGTTTGAACTGCCAGCCTTCTGGTTAGCAGTCAAATGCCTTAGGCGCTACACGACTAGAACTCCTTACAGATTGAATAGGTATGGTGAAATGATTGAACCCTGACACACACCTTTCCTGATTTTAAACCATGCCATATCCCTTTGTTCTGTTTGAACAGTTGCCTCTTGTTCTATGTGCAAAATCCTCATGTGCAAAATTAAGTGTTCTGGAATTCCCATTCTTCACAATGTGGCCCATAATTTGTTATTATTCATGCAGTTGAATACTTTTGTATAATCAATAAAATACAGGTAAATATCTGACATTCTTTGCTTTCAGCCAAGATTCATCTGACATCAGCAATGACATCCCTCATACTACGCCCCCAGAGCTCCTTGTTGCACATCCTCTCACTGAAAAACTCACTGCCATCAAGTCGATTCGACTCATAGTGACTACTCCTTGGGTTTCTGAGGCGGTATCTCTACGGAAGTAGACTACCCAGACTGCCCAATCTTCCTTCTGCAAAGTGGCTAAAAGTAGATTGCCCAATCTTCTTTCCAAGGAGTGGCTGGTGGGTTTGAACCATCAGCCTTCTGGTTAGCAGTCAAATGCCTTAGGCACTAGGCCACCAGAGTTCCACATCCTAGTGGTGATGAAATGGTATCTCATTATGGTTTTAATTTGCATCTCTCTGATGGCTAATGAAGGAGCCCTGATGGTACAGTATCTAAAGCACTTGGCTGCTCACTGAAAGATTAATGGTTCAAATCCACCAGCTGCTCCATGGAGGAAAGATAAGTGGCAGTCTGCTTCTGTAAAGATTTACAGCCTTTCAAATCCTATGGAGCGGTTCTACTTTGTCCTATATGGTCATTATGAGTCAGAAATGACTTGCCAGGAGTAAGGTGTTTTTTCTTTTTGGATGGCTGATGACATTGAACATCATTTCATGTGTTTGATGGTCATTTGAATTTCCTCATTGGTGAAATGTCCATCCAAGTCATTTGCCCATTTGATGATTGGGTTAGTTGTGTTTTTGTTCAGTTGTTGAAGTTTTATATATATTTTGGTTATTAGTTTCTCATTGGATATATGGTTTTCAAGGATATTCTCCCAGTTGGTAGCTTGTCTTTTAACTTTTTTGTAAAGTATTTTGATGAGCAAACATTTTTAATTTTTATGAGGTCTCATTTATTTATTTTGTCTTTTGCTATTTGTGCTTTTGTTATTATATTAGATAACATTTTGTTAAAAGCTAGGTCCAACTGTGTTGTCCCTGTATTTTCTTCTAAGAATTCTATAGTTTTAGTTTGCACATTTAGGCCCTTAATCCATTATTTATTTATTTATTTACTTACTTACTTACTCTCTCTGTGTGTGTGTGTGTGTGTACGGTATGGGCCATGGATCCTGATTCATTTTTCTGCATATGAAAATTCCATTTCCCCAATGCTATTAATCAAAGAGACTCTTCTTTCCCCATCAAATAGACTTAGCATCCTTGTCAAACATCAATTGATCAGAACTAGATGGTGCCTGACTACCACTACTAACTGCGCTGATCAGGGCCACAATATCAGGCCCTGATAAAATGGGGGAAAAACACAAAACAGAAGTCAAATTCTTAAGTCCAGACTTACTGGACCATTTGAGACATTCCTTAAGACTATAGCTCTGAGATACTCTTTATTTTATTTTTTTAATTTTTATTGTGATTTGGGTGAAAGTTTACAGAGCAAATTCATTTTCCATACAGCAGTTTATACACATTTTGTTTCATGACACTGGCTGAAATTCCCCACAATGTGACAGCTCTCTTCCCACTTCCTCCCAGTAGTTACCTCTTCCCTATGTCCTTTCCTCCCATGAGCTTCTGCCCCCTAAGCTATCTCCCTGTGCAAACACTGTCCTTCTGTTCTCCCACAATTGATCTCTCCAAGGAGTGTATCCACCTGATGTAAATGTTCACCCTATATGCCTGTCTATTGTTTAGCTGGAAGCCGCAGGAGGGAGTTCAGTTCTAGATCTGAAGGGTAACTAGGGACCATAGTCTCAGGGGTCTCACCAGGCTCTATCAGATCAGCAAACCTGGTCTATTTTTTATGACTTTGAAGTTTGTTCCACATTGTTCTCCCACTCTATCCAGTATCTCTGAGGTACTCTTGAAACCTTGAAACTAACTATCCCCTGATAACAGATTGGCACACAAAATTAAAAAAAATATTACCTGTGAATATGGTATTCCATTCTTGATGGCAGTGAGTTTGGTTTTTTTTTTTTTGGGGGGGGGGCGGTATATGAGACCAAAAGGTCAGCAATTACTCTAAAGCAAAGATGAGAAGATAAGGGGGCAGGGAAACTAGAGCACTGGAAATAAAGCAACCAGAATGCTATTAATGTAAATGTTGACACATTATAACCAATATGACTAAATAATTTGTATAGAAATTGTCAAAGAGGAACCTAATTTGCTGTGTAAACTTTTATTGAAAACAAAATATTATTTTAAAAATTCAGCTGACCATAGATGTGTGCGTTTATTTCTGAATCTCAATTTTAGCCCATAAGTCTATGTGTCTATTTTTATACCATTACTAGGCAGTTTTGATTACTGGAACTGTATAATGTGTTTTAAAATCAGGAAATGTGAGCCCTTCTGCTTTGTTCTCTTTCAACATTACTGTACGTATTTGGGGCCTCTTGCCATTCCATATGAAGATGACGATTGGTTTTTCCATTTCTGTAATTTCACAAGGAATTTTTTATATTATCTCATTGTATTTGTAGATTATGGCAGGAAGGACCTTGGTAGACAACTTGTGGTGCATAGAACCAACTGTACTGATAAATAGGGGTCTGTTGACAGAGTACCAAACCAAAAAACACAAACTCATTGCCACCAAGTAGATTAGGACTCATGGCGACCCCATGTGCTAGAGAGTACAACTGCTCCACAGGATTTCATGATCATAACTTTACGGAAGCAGATGTCCAGGCCTCTCTCCTGTGGTGCTGCTGGATGAGTTTGAACCATTAAACGTTAGGTTATTAATTGTAACAAACTGTTTGTGCCACTCAGGGACCTGGAAGAGATACTAGGACCAATACTTGAAGCATAAGCTAACTAACAGTTATCAGACCAGGAGTTACTATCTCTCCTAAGGCAAAGGCTCCTTCGGCAGAATTCACTTCCTTCCTGTGGTGTAGTAAATTACTTAGTGTGGCTTTTCCAGCTATAAGTCTTTGTAAACTCCGTGGTGGAATTCGCTGTGAGCAACTGAGGAGCTTCTGATTGCTAAAGTTATCTACCTGGGGTATTTCTGTTGGGCAAAACACAAAGCAATGTTCTGGGAGTTTCCTGCTCTCTCTCAGGTGCTAAGAATTCTGATGTTATGATTGGTTAGTTTGGCCACTCTGCCAGGCTCAAAAAGAGGCCTCCTAGAAGCAGAAGAAGTCTCTCTCTGACTGCTGGTCAGAGATGTGCTGCTGAAAGAGATACACGCTGCTGGGAAAGAGACGCAGGAGACATGCATTGCTGAGTGAGACACCAAGGGACAAGCACTGTTGGGAGAGAGACTGTGGGCTGGGAGAGAGACTGGACGTTTTCCCTGAAATTGAATTGTAGCCTGGTGCTTCCCTAATTACTCACCCCGTAATCTGTGAGTTCTGTGTGGCCACTGCAGTGAATTTTCAAACCCAGGAGAGAGGTGGTGGGTGCTTTGGGAGGAATGGTTGGTGAAAAGGGCTGGAGGGAGGCAGCACGTCTGGCCTTGTAGTAATAGGCCTTGAGTTACTGATAGTGATTCTGTCTTCCTCTTGTGGGGTTAGAGGAGGTCAGGAGATGGGGCCTCCTTGTCCTTTTTGCACTTCTCCTTACTCTATCCCCATTTGCTCAAGACTCAGTCCATTTAGACTTAAGCATTTTCAGTCTAACAGGGGCCCACCCCCAAGGAGACTGTTTTGGTTACCTAGTGCCCCTCTGACAGGAATATACCACAAATGGGATGGCTTTAACAAACAGGAGTTTATTCTTACAATTTGGAGGTTTTAAGTCCAAGTTCGAAGTGCCAGGCTCTAGGGGCTGGGTGAAAGCCCCTCAGCCTTGGTCTTCAGCTCTGCCTTCAGCTCCTGGCCCACTGAAGCTAGAGGCTTTTCTTCACTCAGACAGCTGCTGGCTGCTGAGGCTGATAAACCCAAGGTGACAAGTGTAAAGGCACAGTCCCAATGTTACCAAATTACACGGCAGGCCATTAACTTAAGTTCATTTTAAGTCCCAAAGTCAGCAGAGCATGGCAGGCTGCTGAACAACGACACGGCTACATGCAGGGTCCAAGTATGCCATAAGCTAGAGACCATTTCCAAGGCTTCTCCTTATATACAGGAAGCAGACAACATCCCAAAGGCAGCTACTCAGCTGCTTGTGGCAGATCCCACCATGGAGTTGATGTGCCAGTCTCATCATGGAGAATAACTACCACCAGCTGCCCAGCCACTCAACCAGGCCCAGCCAAGCTGACACACAAACATAACTACCACAGAGACCCTGATAAGAAAGCTGTTTTTCCTTCCTGGTGCTTCCCCAAAATTCCACCCAGAAAAGGAGCAATTCAGGGAAGGGTGCTGTGTCAGTAAGAACATGACAGACTTTACTTCAGGGATAAACAACTCCAAATCTCAAAATCAAGCACAAGTGCATTTTTCACGTACAAGATGAGCCCATTACAGGTGGGCAGGCGCTCACCTTAGACTTCAGGAACTCAGGCTGATGAAGCTCTATCTTGCTTCCTGCTTTTAGGATCATCACATTGAGGGTGGGAGCGAGGTAAATTATGAGCTGACTTTCAAGTGTTCATCTGAAAGTGGCATACAATCCTTGCTCTTGGCTAAAGCAAGTCATGTAGCCATATCTAATTTCAAAAGAGGGAGGAAAGTGCCACAACCTCGTGTGCTTGGAAGAAGAGTAGGAAACACTTGGCGAACAGCATCAATGATTTCTGCACTAACTTGACTTTTTTTTTTTTTTTTTAAGATTCCAATTTTACTCACTCAGTTAAACAGAAAAACATCTGTCTCCCTCTCACATAAACACGACCTTAACTAATTCAGCAACACCAACATTCTGGTGGGCAAATTGGGAAACGTTGATAAGGATCCGGGACCAGGAGAGCAGTAAGTCCTATGATGGGTGGAATCTGTGTCCCACTTCCTGTACCAGGCGACCCAAGGTATTTGAACAGTCAACTGTGGTCTTGACATCGGTGGCCTGTGACCATGTTGAGGACATGCAGCTTTACACTAACTTGACTTTAAAGTGTGGGCTTCTCTGACTGCCCTAGCTAATTAGCACCCACCCTGCCCCCCATACACACTCTGTGGTTGGTTTTTTATTATATTGAGGAGGGCAATAATAACCTCTTTCCTTGTTTTACTATTTTCCTAGCATTTATCATTACCTTACATATTAGGTTTTAAGATTACTTTATTGTCTATCACTCTCCCCAATACATGCTCTATGGGAATAGTAACCTTGTCTAGTTTGCTAACTTTAGTATCTCCAAACATTAGAGCAGAACTTGGCATATAGTAGGTGCTTAATAAATATATGTTGAATGGTTAAATATTGTTTTTATTTACATCAATGAAGAATAGCTACCATTAAGTGGGCTCCAATTCATAGTCATCTTATTCATAACAGAATAAAACATTGCCCCATTCTGTGCCATCTTCATTATTATTGGTATGTTTGAGTCTGCTGTTGTGGCTATCATAAATGAAATGTTGTTGTTGTTAAGTGGCATCAAGTTGGCTTCAACTCATAGCGACCCTGTGTACAAAAGAACAAAACACTGCCTGGTCCTATGCCATCCACACAATCCTTGCCATGCTCGAGCCTATTGTCACACTCACCATGTCATTCTGTCTCATTGAGGGTCTTCCCTTTTTCCACTGATGCTGATGCATTACCAAGGATGATATCTTTCTCCAGGGACTGGACCCTTCTGACAACATGACCAAAGTACAAGAGAGGAAGTCTGGTCATTCTCGCTTCTAAGGAGCATTTGGCTGTACTTCCTCCAAGACAGATTTGTTCATTCTTCTGGCAGTCTGTGGTATTTTCAGTATTCTTTACCAACACCACCATTCAAAGGCACCAATTCTTCTTCCGTTTTCCTTATTCATAGGAGTTCTGGTGGCATAGTGCCTAAGGCATTTAACTGCTAACCAGAAGGCTGGCAGTTCAAACCCACCACCCACTCCTTGGAAGGAAGACTGAGCAATCTACTTCCATAGAGCTACTGCCTTGGAAACCCAAGGAGGGCTCGCTATGAGTCAGCTCTGACTCAGTGGTGTTTGATTTCCCCGTCCCCCTTATTCATTGTCCAGCTCTCGCATGCATATGGGACTATTGAAAATACCATGGCTTGGGTCAGGCACACCTTAGTCTTCAAAGTGATATATTTGCTCTTTAACACTTCAAAGAGGTCTTTTGCAGCAGATTTGCCCAATGCAATACATTGTTTGATTTCTTGGCTGCTGCTTCCATGGGTGTTGATTGTGTATCCAAGTAAAATGAAGTATTTGACAATTTCAATCTTTTCTCCATTTTTCATGATGTTATTTATTGGTTCAGTTGTGAGGATTTTTGTTTTCTTTATACAGAGATGTAATCCATATGCATACTGTAGTCTTCCATCTTCATCACCAAGTGCTTCAAGACTTCTTCACTTTCAGCAATCAAGTTGTGTCATCTGCTTATCACAGGTTGTTAGTTTTCCTTCAATTCTGATGCTGTGTTCTTCATATAGTCTGGCTTTTCAGATTATTTGCTCAGCATAGAGATTGAATCAGTATAATGAAAGAGTACAACCCTGACACACACTTTTCCTGATCTTAAACCATGCTGTGTCCCCTTGTTCTGTTTTAACCACTGCCTCTTGGTCTATGTACAGGTTCCTCGTGAGCACAATTAAGTGTTCTGGAATTCCTATTCTTCCCAATGTTATCAATAATTTGTTATGATCCACATAGTCAAATGACTTTGCATAATCAATAAAACACAGATAAACATCTTTCTGGTTTCTTTGCTTTCAGCCAAGATCTGTCTGATGCCAGTAATGATTATCCCTCTTTCCACATCCTCTTCTGAATCCAGCTTGAATTTCTGGAAGTTCCCTGTGAATATACTGCCTGCAACCATTTTTGAATTGTCTTCAGCAAGATTTTGCTTGCATGTGATATAAACAATATTGTTGGATAATTTCTGCATTCTATTGGATCACCTTTCTTTGGAATGGGCACAAATATGAGTCTTTTCCAGTGGGTTGGCCAGGTAGCTGTCTTCCAAATTTCTTGGCATAAATGAGGGCGCACCTCCTGTGCTGCATTTGTTTGTTAAAACATTTCATTGATATGGCATTAATTCCTGGAGCCTTGTTTTCCACCAGTTTCTTCAGTGCAACTTAGACTTCTTCCTTCAGTAGCATTGGTTCTTGATCATATGCTACCTCCTGAAATGGTTGAGCTTCCACCAATTCTTTCTGGTATAGTTACTCTTCCTTTTTTTTTTTTTTTTAACTTTTATTGTGGTTAAAACATACACAAGACATCCACCAGCATAACCAACTTCCACATTTACAGCTCAGGAACATTAATGACATTTTTTATGTTGTGCCACCATTATTGCTCTCCTTTGCCAAAATATTCCACTACCATTAGCATAAACTCTATGCCCCACAAAAAAAAACTTCCCATTTTCCCCTCCCTCCTACCCCTGGTAACCACGTAACCACTAATAATCTTTGGTGTATATATATAATACACACACATATATACATATATATAGATAGATAGATAGATAGATAGATAAAGGCTCTGGTAGTATAGTGCCTAAGGCACTTGACTGCTAACCAGAAGGCTGGCAGTTCAAACCCACTAGCCACTCCTTGGAAGGAAGGTTGGGCAATCTATTTCTGTAGTGTTACCGCCTCGGAAACCCAAGGAGGTGTCACTATGTGCAGTGTAGTAAATTACTTAGTATGGCTTTTCTACCCA
>NW_006921652.1:10422541-10423080 GCF_000298275.1 Orycteropus afer afer
ACATGCATTGCTGAGTGAGACACCGAGGGACCAGCACTGCTGGGAAAGAGACTGTGAGAGACTGTTGGCTGAGGGATGGTGGGCTGAGAGAGAGAGAGTGAGCATTTTTTCTTGAACTTGAATTGTAGCCTGTGGTGCTTCCCTAATAAACCCCATATCTGTGAGCTCTGTGTGGTCACTGCAGTGAATTAGTGAACCCAGGAGAGAGGTGGTGGGTGCTTTGGGAGGAACAGTGGGAGAAAGGGCTGGAGGGAGGAGCATGTCTGGCCTGTCAGGAATAGGCCTTGGGTTATTGATGGTGATTCTGCCTTCCTCTTGTGGGGTTCTAGGAGGTCAGAACATGTGGCCTCCTTGCCGTTTTTGCACTATGAGTCGGGTCTGACTTGGTGGCAAATAACAACAAAACAACATAAATGTGTATGTGTATACTATATATATTTACATTTTTTTTTTCTTTTTTTCACCCCTCTAACAATTTTCCCTCCTCTTCCCTTCCATCCCTGGTAATCAACAAAGAAAATTTCCTTCCATATATAAAC
>NW_006921652.1:10426445-10433443 GCF_000298275.1 Orycteropus afer afer
GTCTCCTTTTTTTGGTATTTTCACGCAAATTCTTCTGCTAATTGGGGTTTAGTCCAATTCTGTATCCTTCCCTTCAAGGCTCAGGGGTCCACGATTATCTTCTGTGTCTGTGTTAATTGTTTTCCCTTTTCTTTGTTGAAGAGGGTCTGTGCAATCCTTCTGCCTAGTCCGTCATCTTGCCGGAACTCTGATTGGTCATTCTTAAGGCATGTATCTACCTGATATAAATGTTCACCCTATATGCCTGTCTGTTGTTTGGCTGGAAACCATGGGAGTGAGTTCAGTTCCAGATGTGAAGGGTAACTAGGAGCTATGGTCTCGGGGGTATCACCAGGCTGTATCAGACCAGTAAACCTGGTCTTTGTTACGAATTTGAGTTTTGTTTCACATTGTTCTCCTACTTTATCCAGGATCTCCTGTACTGATCTCTTTCTGAGTGGTTGACAATGGTAGCCAGGCACCACCTAGTTTTTCTGATCTCATGGTCGTATAGGCTGAGGTTCCCATAGTCCCCTGGTCCCTTGGACTAATTGTTTCTATGTGTCTTTGGTTTCCTTCATTCTTCTTTGCTCTGGTCAAGGAGAGACCCATAGTTGCATCTAGGCCATCTAGGCTGCTTACAAGCTTTTAAGACCCAGTTACTACTCATCAAAGTAGGATATAGAATAATGTTTTTCTGTAGCATGTTACGCCAATTGAGCTTCATGTCCCCTGTGACCATGGTCTTGAAACCACAGGTCCAACTACTTGCTTCCTCAGGGTGGCTCGGCTAAGAAGTTATCCTAACTTTGCCCCTTGTTTGCTCTATTATGTATATGGACATTCTTACAGCTCATACAAATACATATGTAGAAATATTGTCTGCCAACCTTATATATGGTCATGAGTATATTCCTTTTTGCCTGGACATACCTGATCATTCAGACTGTCTATCCATCTATTTACTTGTAAATTAATGTTTATTATCACTGATAACACAGTATTGTCTATGTTAAAGGGTTTATCTTTATTATCTATACCTCTTGTGTACCTCTCTGTGTCTTCCTTTTCCTTAGTGTTATTGTGTTGGTCACTCGCTTTAAGTACATTGCCCTTCCCTTCATCCAAATCAATACTTGTCTCTCCCTGTATAGCAGTGTTCCCTCCCCTCTCCTCCCATCCCTGGTAACCAAGAAAGAAAGTTTTCTTCCATATGTAAACCTTTCCTTGACTTTTTATAATAGTGGACTAATACAATATTTGTCCTTCTGTGATTGACTTATTTAACTCAGTGTAATGTCCTCCAAGTTCATCCACATTATGCTGTGTTTCCAGGATTCTACATAATTCTTTAGTGTTGCATAGTATTCCATTGTGTGTATGTACCATATTTTTTGTCTATCCACTCATCCGTTGATGGACACTTAGGTTGTTTCCATCTCTTTGCTATTATGAATAGTGCTGTGATAAACATGAGTGTGCATACATCTAGTCATGTGTTGAGTCTCATTTCTTTAGAATAAATACCTAGTAATGGGATTTCTGGATCAAATCATATTTCTATTTCCAGCTTTTTAAGGAATCACCATGCCAGTTTCCACAGTGGTTGTACCATTTTGCAGTCCCACCAGCAGTGTATGAGAGTCCCAATCTTTCCATGTCTTTGCCAGCATTTGTTATCTTCTGTCTTGTTGAATTTTGCTATTAGTGCTGGGGTGAGATCCTTCCATCTTTCTTTGATGCTTCCAGCATTTTTTGTTGTTTTGCCCATAGAATCCTTCAGTATTGCAACTCAAGGCTTGAGTTTTTTCTTCAGTTCTTTCAGCACGAGAAATGCCAAGTGTGTTCTTCCCTTTTGATTTTCTAACTTTAGGTCTTTGCACATTTCAATATAATACTTTACTTTGTTTTCTTGAGCTGCCCTTTAAAATCTCTGTTCAGCTCTTTTACTTCATCATTTCTTCCGTTTGCTTTAATATATTATTTACTATTTAAATATACTATTCCATAACTTCTTTTCTTTCCCTCAATGTCAATAGATATTGTTTCATTCTTTTTAATTGCTACATGGTATGTTATATTTTGTAAATGAGTATATAAAATATATTGTATATATTTATAGTGCCATACTTTGTTCAACCATTTCCTTTGTGGAGAACATTGAGGATTCTTTCAAATTTTGTGTTTTAAACAATGCTACAACCAGTATCCTTGTGAAACACACTTTGGAGCACATGTGCTATTATTTTACTAGAATAAATATCCACTAAAATGAAATTGCAGAGCTCTGGTAGTGTAGTGCCTAAGGCACTTGACTGCTAACCAGCAGGTTGGCGGTTCAAACCCACAAGCCACTCCTTGGAAGGAAGGTTGGGAAATCTACTTCCATAGTGATACCACCTCGGCAACCCAAGGAGGGGTCACTATGAGTCAGGTCCGACTCGATGGCACATAACAACAACAACAACAACAACAAAATGAAATTTCTGGGGAAACAATATATGCATCTTTAATCTTGACAAGTACAGCCAAAAGAAGCTGTGATGATTTATGACTCTGCCAATAAGTTATTAGAATATGGATTCTCCCATGATGCATCACTTTGCTTATCTAATAATGTTTTCTTTTCCTCAAAATTTTATGGGAGAAAAATGATTTTCCATTGTTTCTTGAACTTGCACTATCCTGATTTCTGTGGAACTTTGCTCATCTTTTCACATGTTCATTGGTCACTTGTATGTCTTTTTCTATGAATGGCTCAGTTGAATTATTTGACTGTTTTTCTGCTAGGCTATTTCACTTTTAAAAAGTAGTTACATTTTATATATACTGGATATTATTTCTTTGTCTCTTCTAAGTATTTTTTCCTAATCTGTTTCTCCTTTTGTGTTAAGTAAGGGGCAAATCCCACCTTCATTGCCAACTGCATAGTAAGGAACAGCATGAATCCAGTTCCCAAAATGTGGTGATTGATAAAGTCCTCACCTTCCCATTTCTCTGTTGTCACAACCACCCACACAGTAGTCACTCGCTCATCCTAGCCACCAGAGCTGAGGCAGAGCTCACAAGTTAGAAGACCACCATCCTCCGTGGTCACAGGGGACATCAGGCTCAATTGGCACAACATACTATACAAAAACATTGTTCTACATCCTACTTTGGTGAGTGGCAACTGGGATCTTAAAAGCTTGCAAGCAGCCATCTACATGCAATAATGGGTCTCTCCTTGTCCAGAGCAAAGAAGAATGAAGAAAACCAAAGATGTATGGAAACAATTAGTCCAAGGGACTAGTAGACTATGCTATGAGTCGGGTCCGACTCGATGGCATACAACAACAACAACATCCTCAGCCTATATGACCATGAGACCAGAAGAATCGATGGTGCCCGGCTACCACTGTCAACCACTCGGAGGGCAATTGGTGCAAGAGATCCTGAATAGAGTGGGAGAACAACGTGGAACAAAATTCTAAATCATAAAAAAAAAAAAAAAAGACAAGGTTTGCTAGTCTGATAGAGCCTGGTGAGACCCTTGAGGCTATGGTCCCTATTACCCTTCAGGTCTGAACAGAACTCACTCCTGTAGCTTCCAGCAAAACAATAGACAGCCATATTGGGGTAAACATTTACACCAGGAAGATACCCTACTTGGAGCAGTCAATCATGGGGGAACAGAAGGGCAGTATTTGCACAGGGAAACAGCAAGAAGGGCAGTATGGGAGTGCATGGGAGGGAAGGACACAGGGAAGAGATAACTACGGGGAGGAAGTGGGAAGAGAGCTGTTACATTGTGGGGAATTGCAGTCAATGTCATGAAACAAAATGTGTATGAACTGCTGTATGGAAAATGAATTTGCTCTGTAAACTTTCACCCAAATCACAATAAAAATTTTAAAAAATAAATAAGTAAATTAGTAAAGAAGACCACCATCCTTCAGACCAGCTGTCCATGCAGCACTTCTTTGATTCTAGTCACCTGGAGCTAGGTCACATCACCCAAGTTAAAAGAACACTTTCCTTCAGACTGCCAAACAGCAGCCACAAGTTTAGGGAGTACACCTAATACCCCAGCTTTCTGCCCTCCTGACCACAGATCTATTGCTCTTTCAGGATGACAGTTGCAAGCTCTGGAGTCCACACACCACCCTCACTTCCTGAAGTGCTGGCTCCCACTGCCCCTTTGGGTTTGATAATTCACTGGAACATCTCACAGAATCTCACAGAGAGTAGACCATAATTATGAGTATAGATTTATTATAGCCAAAAAGGATACGAACAAAGAGACATATAGGGGAAGGCCTGAGAAGGTTCCCAACTCACAGCTTTCAGGTCCCAAGGGACATACTACCCTTCCCAAAGCAGATATTCTTGCCAACCTGGAAGTTCTCTGAGCCTTAGGGTTCCGGGTTTTTATCGCCCAGTTCTGCTTTGAGGCTAGTTGACACTGGCCTCCCAGGTAAGTCTTTTCAGGTCTGGCCAGCCCCAACTCATCAGCACAAAATTCAAGTATGACCTGGAAGTCCCAGACCAATGCACCCTAACTGCTTTAAGAGTTTTTTTTTTTTTCCCCCACATAAACCAAGAACAAAGCTACTGTGCTTTGTGTATAAGTATGGCCTTTACCCCAAATGTATTTTTCCTCTGTTTTGGTGCTTTGTCTTACAAAACATATATTTATTTAACTTTTATATATTAACATATACAAAACATACATATATTTAGGTTTGCTACAGCCAGTATTTATATATAAATATACATATATTTATATATAAGGATAAATACATTTATATATAAACATATACAATATATTAGTCATATCATCAGAAGGGACCATGCCCTAAAAAGGATGTCATGCTTGGTAAGGTGGAGAGTTGAGGAAAGAGGGGAAGGCCCTCAAGGAGATGGATTGACACAGTGACAGAGGCAACGGGCTCAAGTATAGCAGGGACCATGGAGCTGGCGCAGACTGGGCCGTGTTTCGTTCTGCTGAACATAAGGTCGCTATGGATCGGAGACGACTTGACGGCACCTAAGAACAACACAACAACATAACCAGTACATTCTTTGTTTTTCCTTTATCGTCTCCAGTTCTATTTCTTATTTAGAAATATCTTACCAAACCTAGGATTATAAGAATATCCTGCTATACTTTATTTTAAGAACTTTATAATTTTATGGTCTATGATTTGCTTTCTAATTCATTTGAAATTTATTTTTATTTATGGTGTGAGATAGGAATTTTAATTTAATTAAAATTTTATTCCAACCCAATAATCCATTTAACTCCATTTATTGACTAAAGCAAACCCTCCTCACTCATAATGCCCCCTTTATCATGAAATCTATCACCATGTATACGTGAGTATAACTGCATTCTCTCCATTCCATTGTTGCTAAATATTTGGCCATTTGATTACCATCTTCATCTGTTATGTTATATTCATATTCCTTTTATACTATTAGCTACTTAATATTTTAGCATAATACATTTTCAAATTAAATACCTCCTGTAGCCTTATCTCAAGTATGTAAAATCATTTAATTTTTTTTTTTTAGTAACCATTAAATTAAGTGCACAGTTTTTTAAATGACAGATGTTTCTTTGTGTAATTTTAAATCTTCTTATAAACCACACGCGGAAAGCAGAGGCATTTTTAGGAAACACTGTTATATTCTTTCCACTAATAAATTTGTCCATTTGTGTGTGTGTGTGTGCCAAAATGGTCAGCTAGCTTTCTGTTCTTCTTAAGTTTTTATTTAAAAATAATTATAGATTCATAAGAGGTTGAAATAATAGTACAGAGAGGTTCTGTATACCCATCACCTAGTTTTCCCCAAAGGTGGCATCTTATGTATCTATAGTACATTATCAAAACCAGGAAAATGACATTGGCATAATATAACTAACTAGACCACAGACTTCCTCAAATTCCACTTGGTTTTTGCATGTACTCATTTATTGCTTTGCATATAGTTCTATGACATTTTCACATTTATGGATTCGTATAACCAGCACCACAATCAAAATATACAACTGTTTCATCATTAATGGAACTTTCTCATTCTGCCTTTTTTCAGTCACACCCTGTCTCCTTCCCCAACTTCCAGCAGCTACTGATCTATTCTCTATTGCTGTAATTTTGTCATTTTGATAGTGTTACATAAATAGAATAATACAGTATGTAACCTTTGGAAATTAGCTTTTTTTCACTTAGCATAATACCTTGGAGAGTCATACAGTTGTTGCCTGTATCAATGTTGTTGTTGAGTCAATTCCAACTCATAGCAACCCTTATGTATAACAGAATGAAACACTGCCTGGTCCTGCACCATCCTCACAATCCTTGCTATGCTTGAGCCCATCATTGTAGCTACTATGTCAGTCCATCTCGTTGAGGTCTTCCCCTTTTTTGCTAACCCTTCACTGTATCAAATTCATTCATTTTTTCACTAAGTAGTAGCCCATGATATGGTTGTACTATAGTTTGTTCAACCATTCACCTGGTGATGGACATTTTGTTTGTTTCCATTTTTTGGTTATTACAAATTAAGCTGCTAAAAACATTTGTGTGTAGGAGCTCTGGTGGTGTGTTGCCTAAGGCATTTGACTGCTAACCAGAAGCATGGCAGTTCAAACCCACTAGCCACTCCTCAGAAGGAAGACTAGGCAATCTACTTCTGTAGTGGTACCACCTCAGAAACCCAAGGAGGTGTTGCTATGAGTTGGATCTGACTTGATGGCAGTGAGTTTGGTTTAGTTTTGGTAAACATTTGTGTGTAGGTTTTTGTGTAAACATAGACTTTATTCCTCTAGGACAAATGCCTAGGAGTGTGATCTCTGATTTGTATGTTAAAAGTATTTTTAACTTTTTAAGAAACTCCTGGGCTGATTTCCAGAGTGGCTGTACCATTTTCCATTCCCACGAGTAATGTACGAGCGATCCAGTTTCTCTGCATCCTTGGTACATCTAGAAATTTTCATTTTACCCGTTTTTTTTTTTTTTTTTTTAAATAGGTGT
>NW_006921652.1:10433563-10435118 GCF_000298275.1 Orycteropus afer afer
TCCGTAGTGATACTGCCTCGGAAACCCAAGGAGGGGTCGCTATGAGTCGGGGCCGACTCGACGGCACATAACAACAACAACAACAACAATGCCTAGTGAAGTAATGCGTAGTGGAAGTAAGGTTGGGCAATCTACTTCCATAGTGATATTGCCTTGAAAACCCAAAGAGGGTTTGCTATGAGTTGGATCCCACTTGACAGCAGTGAGGTTTTTTTTTTTTTTTTTAATGCCTAGTGACATTGAATATCTTTTCATGTGCTTATTTTTATGGCATATTTTGATACCTGGTGGATGGGTCTGAGGGTACGTTTCTGATATAGCTCCTGTCTCCAGTGATCTTTTTTTTTAAATTGTGATTTGGGTGAAAATTTACAGAGCAAATCCACTTTCTATACAGCAGTTCACGAACACTTTATCTCATGACATTGACCACAATTCACCACAATGCCACAGCTCCTCTCCCACTTCCTGCTAATAGTTACCTCTTCCCTGTGTCCATCCCTCCATGCACTCCTGCTCCCTGAGTTGTCTCCCTGTGCATACACAGCCCTTCTTTCTCTCATGATTGTTCTTTCCAAGGAGTGTATCTACCTCAGGTAAATGTTCAACTACTATTCCTGTCTTTTGTTTGGCTAGAAGCCACAGGTGTGTGTTCAATTCTAGACCTGAAGGGCAGCTAGGGGCCATAGTCTCAGTGGTTCCACCAGCCTCTATCAGACCAGCAAAACTGGTTCCCCCCCTTTTTTTCCCAAATGATTTTGAGTTTTGTTCTACATTGTTCTCCCTCTCTGTGCAGAATCTCCTACATAGATTCCCCCTCCGAGTGGTGGACAGTGGTAGCTGGGTAACATCTAGTTCTTCTGGTCTCATAGTTGTGTAGGTTGCAGATTGCATGGTGTACCAGTCGCTAGGACTAATTGTTTCCATGAATCTTTGGTTTTCTTCATTCTTCTTTGCTCTGGATGAGGAGAGACCCATCATTGCATCTAGATGGCTGCTTGCAAGCTTTTGAGATCCCAGTTGCTACTCGCCAAAGTAGGAGGTGGAACAATGTTTTGTATAGTATGTTATGCCAATTGTGTCTCCAGTGATCTTGAGGAAGAGAACCCACCTTGGCTGCTCCCTGAGGTGCAATTGCTCCTCTGAGTTCTTCTACAAAGCAGAAACTATGGGGCCCATATACAGTTTGACGTCACTAATATTTTTCCATGTACTCGTTTATTTCTTTGCATGTAGTTCTATAACATTTCCTTTATAGATTCTGAGCTCCATAATATTGGAGACCCTGTGCATGGAAGGTAGTCCAGCTGTTAGGGACCAAGTACATGGAGAGTGGCAGAAGTCCTTCTAGAGACACCCTGAGCAGCCTGATGAGGTGGCAATTATCTATGGGCATCTCCTGGGACCCAGCTTCCTTATCTGTCCTGTACCTCTCAGCAGCTGGCCTCTTCATGACCCCAGGAGGGTCTGGGAGGCAGAATGCTCTCTTTTTTTCTCTCTCTCCTTCCCTTTCTCTCTCTCTCTTTCTCTCTTTCTCTCTCTCTCTCTCTCTCTC
>NW_006921652.1:10448582-10449489 GCF_000298275.1 Orycteropus afer afer
GGAATCTCCAAGCCGCCTGTACTGTCAGAGTCGCTCAGTTTGCTGTCAGACCACAGCTTCGTATGTCTCCTGGTTTTTTTTTTTTTGGTATTTTCACGCAAATTGTTCTGCTAGTTGGGGTTTAGTCCACTTCTGTATCCTTCCCTTCAAGGCTCAGGGGTCCAAGATTATCTTCTGTGCCTGTGTTAATTGGTTTCCCTTTTCTTTGTTGAAGAGGGTCTGTGCAGTCCTTCTGCCTAGTCAGCCATCTTGCTGGAACTCGATGTGTTCTATTTTTGAGATAGAACCTCCATGGATTATATACACAGGGTGAGGGTAAGGGTAGTAGTTTGGGTTTGGACAGATGGATGAACGGTATACCATTTTCTGAGTTGAAGAGGCTGGGGAGGAGCAGAATTGTGGGAGAGTAATCATGAGGGTGGCCGAAGATGGATGTGAAGGCTCCCTGGAGGAGGAAGGACAAGTTCGGGGGCACCAAGCCTGTCTCTCAGTTTGCCCCTGTGTTTTACTGAGCTATAGGAATAAATCACTTAGGGATTGTGGGATTGATTTGCGGTGGGGAGGAGTACAGGCAGGTAGTTTTCTCACTCCCACCTCCACAGCTCCAGCACCTGCCTCCAGAGTTTGCAAGGCTGGCAGCACAGTAAAATCACAGTGGTTTTTTTTTTTTTAATGCCTAGGCCCTCCCACTAGAAATGCTGATGTAATGGGTGTGGGATGTGGACTGAGTGTTAGGATTTAGAAAAAAGTCCCCAAGTAATTTCAGTGTGCAGCCAGGATGGAGAATCCCTGGCTGAGCCTGCAAAAATGGCAAGGAGGCCACATGTTCTGACCTCCTCTAATCCCACAAGAGGAAGACAGGATTACCAGCAATAACCCAAGGCCTATTACTGCAAGGCCAGACATG
>NW_006921652.1:10449984-10474994 GCF_000298275.1 Orycteropus afer afer
TAGCCAATCACAGTATCAGAACTCTAAGCATGTGTGAGAGAGTGGGAACCTCCCAGAACATTGTATTGTGCCACACCCAACAGAAATAACCCAGGTGGATAGTTCCTCAGTTGCTCATAGAAAATCCCACCTTGGAGTTTACAAAGACTTATGGGTAGAAAAGCCACACTAAGTAATTTACTACACTGCAGAGCCTAAAAGGGGCCCCCCAAAGCGTGCCAGGACCCAACCCCCTGCTCCCCCTGCCTCTATTTCCTCTCTCCTCTTCCAGACCCATCTTCTTAGGAGACTCTCAAACCCAGAGCCAGCTCACACTCACCTCTTCCTAAGATCCACCTTGAGCCACATAAAGGACAGGATGTGTGGGGCAGCATCTTGTAAAAGTTCCTCATTCTCCATGAGTCCCACCACTTGCTACTGCCACTCCCTTGGACCCAACTGTCCTCTGTGTGCTTAGAGTGTGCTAGTGCCCCCTCACCACTAGACCCTCAGCTTCCCAAGGGACCACTACTTCTATGTCTGCCCTCTCCCTCTACTTCTGAACTAGGAGTAGAGAAAATAAGCAATAAATAATAACAACTCACATTTAGTGTGGGCTAGACATGATGCCAAGCCCTTACATGCATTTTTTAAATTAACCCCCATAATGGCTTAGATACTCTTTCCCCCGTTTTAGAAGGAAACTGAAGTCCAGGGATTCTTAGAGGTGGTACCTGGCTGGAGGTTCTTGGAGAGGCCTCCGTGCAAGGGAAAGAATGCCACTACCTGCAGACCCAGGACCCCCAAGGATCTGGTGAGATGGTGTCACTGACTGATTGAATTCCAAGGGGGACAGACATAAAAGTGTTTTCTTCTTTCAAAAAAAAAAATTTTTTTTTTTTAAATTTTCCTCTCCTGCTCCCTGTTATTAGGTGCCATTGACTTGCCTCTGACTCATAGCGCCCCCATGCACAGCAGAATGAAACACCAATGGGTCTTGTGCCAGCTTCATGATTCTGGCTATATCTGAGCTCATCGTTGCAGCCACTGTGTCAATCCATCTCGTCATTGAGGGCCTTCCCCTTCTGTGTTGACCCTCCACTTTACCAAGCATGATATCCTTCTCCAGGGAATGATTCCTCCCGACAACATGACCAAAGTAGGTGAGACAAAGTCTGGCCATTCTCATTTCCAAGGAGCATTCCAGCTGCACTTCTTCCAGCACAGATCTGTTAGTCCTTTTAGCAGACCATGGGACTCTTAGCATTCTTCTCCAACACCACAGCTTAAAAGCATCAACTCTTCTTCAGTTTTCCTTATTCATTGTCCAGCTCTTACATATATAAGAGGCGATTGAAAAATACCATGGCATGGGGTAGGGGTACCTTAGTCTTCAAGGAGACATCTTTGCTCTTCATCACTTGAAAGAGGTCTTTTGCAGCAGATTTGCCCAATACAATACATCAACTGATGTCTTGATTGCTGCTTCCATTGGTGTTGATTATAGAACCAAGTTATATGAAGTCTTTGACAATTTCAATGTTTTCTCTGTCCATTGTGAAGCTGTTTATTGGACAAGTTGTGAGGATTTTTGTTTTCTTTATATTGAGGTGTAATCCACACTGCAGACAGTAGTCTTTAATCTTCATCCGTAAGTGCTTCAAGTCATCCTCACTTTCAGCAAGCAAAGTTGTGTCATCTGCGTATCGCAGGTTGTTAACGAGTCTTTCTCCAATCCTGATGCCATGTTCTTCTTCATATAGTCCAACTTCTCAGATTATTTGCTCAGCATACAAATTGAATAAGCACACTTTAACACCTCCCATGGCAGCCTCTAGAGGGCAGTGTGATATGCCTGAGCCACCTGCTCCCTATCTCCATCAAAGACCTCCTCAAGGATGGGGGCAGGATGTGACATATGGAAAAATGTTGTTGTTGTTGTTATGTGCTGTCGAGTCGGCCCAACTCATAGCGACCCCTCCTTGGGTTTCCGAGGCAGTATCACTACGGAAGTAGATTGCCCCATCTTCCTTCCGAGGAGTGGCTGGTGGGTTTGAACCGCCAGCCTTCTGGTTAGCAGTCAAGTGCCTTAGCCACTATGCTACCAGAGCTCCCAACAGACCAAATGGTGACCAGGGCATTTCTTTGGTGGCTCAGGCATATCAAAAGTGGGCTCCTTTTGGAGAGAGGCTGGGAGGTGCCCAGGCCTGGCTTTTCTGGAATAAAGGAGCTCTGGTGGTATAGTGCCTAAGGCATTTGACTGCTAACCAGAAGGCTGGCAGTTAAAATCCTGGGCAATCTACTTCCAGAAATAGTTACCACCTTAGAAACCTGAAGGGAGTCACTTTGAGTCGGAATCAACTCGATGGCAGGGAGTTTGGTTTGGTGTTGGTTTTGCTGGAGGAGCTGTTGCTCCTGTAGGTGGCCATGATTTCTGGTGGCACTATTTATTCAGCATCACCCCAGGTAGCATAGCTCTGCCTAGGGTCCTCACCCAGGCAATCCTCCAACTCCTGTCTCCTCCTCACACCTCTCCACGTGAAGGAGCCACTAGTATTGTGGACTCTTACGTCCTCTGAAAGCTAGAGGGAAGCAGGGAGGCCCACACAGCCTTTCTCTCAGATCTTCCACTCCATGTTCCAGCTGGCACAGTCAGCTCAGCCAGCAGCCAGCCCTGCCCCCCGCCTCCACTCCAATCTCTATGCAAGAAGGAGGGCCAGCCTCTCTGTCTCTGGGGCCACAGGTCTGCTTTTCTAATAGTGGGACTAGTGACATGGGCCTGCAGATGTGTGGCTTGACCAGTTTTCCAGCTGGAGACTGAATGATGGCCTCTCCTTGCGGGCACTTCCTGTCCCTACAAGTGATTCTTTCAGTAGCCCCACTTGGGAGTGGGAGAAGCACCTCCCTCAGAGAAGGGAGAAGCTATTTTGTCACCATCAGCACTGCACCCCACAGAGCTCACCAACAACCTCTCCCCCCCGCCTCCCTGGTCTCCCTTTTCTCATGGGGACAAGCATGGGGCTGGAGTGCTGGGTGGCAGATGGTGCTAGCAGTGCTAGTGCTGCCTCTTCTCATAGACTCTTCAGAAGGTCTCTGTTTTGTTCTTGGTGGCCCTCTCTAAAAAGTGGGGTACTTGGGGCCTCTTTGAGTGTACGACCATTGGAAGTCCCCCTCAACGTCCTACCACATACTGTTACACTTGATATCACATTCAGATTGGCCTTCATAGGTGACAGAGCAGGAGGGAGCTGGTGAAAATTCAAATAGAGGGATGGCAAGATCCCACTGGGTTGGAAAAAGCTTATTTTGCAGGCAGGGGGTGGGGGGCGGTCAGTAAGGGCCATGATTGGAGGCAGAGACTGCATCTTCAGACTGGCAATCGGCTCCTACCCTGGCCCCACTCTGGCCATACTTCTACCCATGCACTCTGCAGGGCCAAGGAGTCACGCCCACCAGGGCCCTTGCCCCACAATATCCCAGGTACCCAGGTTCCAGAATTCCTTGCTAAGTGAAACAGAGTTTACTTCCAGCACCTCTTTCTGGGTCAGTCGTCCAATGGGCAGACCAGACAACCATTATTCAGATCCTTAGGCCCAAGAAGGGGGGGCTGTTTGCAGAGTGTGAACAGACCTTGGATGCCCATCAACGCAAGTGAGGTCCTCATAGTGTGGCCAGAGCCAGGGTAGGCTGGGAACCAGAAGTGCCATGTTTCCTCTTCTCCTTGGCCCTGTGAATGTTAGAGTTTGGACCTACAGAAGGGGAGACCCTTTGAGTAGTGGTTCTCTTTCCTTGGGATCATCAGATGAGCTTTTAAAACTACTAGTGTCTGAGTCCAGGAGCTTTAGTGGTGTAGTGGTTAAGGCATTTGGCTGCTAACCAAAAGGTTGGTGGTTCAAACCCAGTAGCCACTCTGCAGAAGAAAGATGAGATAGTCTGCTTTTGTAAAGATTCACAGCCTTGAAAACCCAATGGGAGTTGCTGTGAGTTGGAATCGACTTGACGGCAGTGAGTTTGGTTTTTTGGTTTTGGAGTGTCTGGGTCTACCCACCCCACTTCTGAGTTGACTGGTTGGGGATTAGGAGTGAGTTAGCAGTTTAAACTCTCCAGGTGGTCCTGGATGGCCAAGGTGAGGAGCCACTGCTGTACGGACTACACTGCTAATCCAGGTGGTAGACATCACAAGAGGAGAGCAGGGTCTGTACTAGGAAATGGGAGTGCAGGAGGGAGGTCCAGAGATTGCCCAGGTTTCTGCTCAGATGGATGGAGGCACCAATAATGAAAGAGGAACCTGGGAGAGGCCCCTGGCCTGGGGAGGAAATCTGAGCTTGTTTTGTAGGAGTGGAGTTTCAGGTGTCTCTGAGACATCCCTGGGGAGATAGATGACTTACAAACAGTTGGATATGTGGGCTGGAACTCAGTTCAAAAGCCCAGGCCTAAGATAAACCGCCAGCCTTCTGGTTAGCAGTCAAATGTCTTAGGCACTACATACACCACCAGAGCTCCCAGGCCTAAGGTAGAAGAGGGAATTAGACCACAAATGGTGGCTAAAACCATGAACTTACCTAAGAGCAGAGGGCATGTGATGTAGGGTGTGTGCGTGGAAGTGGAATTTCCACCATTGATCTACTAATCCATTCCTCCATCCTAGGCCATAGCCAGCTTAGCAGAGGAGGGAGGTCCATAATTTAGGAGTCCAGAGTCCCTCATCAGTTCACCCAGAGTAGGCTGGTTGTGAAAGGAACTTAATGACAATCTTACTATTGCTCTTCTTCCCCTCTCCTCCTGCCCTTGCTCCACCACTCCCCACTCCCCTGTCCACCAACTCTTCCTTTGTCCCATGCCCTTCCTCTCCCATCTCCTCCACTTGTCCCCACTTTGCTTTACCTCTTCCTTCCCTCTGCTCTGGCCTTCACCCCTTTGCTTCCCTGCTTTCTCCCCCTGAATCATTTCCTACCTGGTCCCTCTCCCTTCCACCTAACAACCTGTTGCCTGCCCTCTGCTTCAAGGTTAAAGTCTGGTTCCAGAATCGCCGCACCAAACAGAAGAAAGATCAGAGCAGAGACCTGGAGAAACGGGCGTCCTCCTCGGCCTCTGAGGCCTTTGCCACCTCCAACATCCTGCAGCTGCTGGAGCAGGGCCGTCTGCTATCCGTGCCCAGGGCCCCAGGCCTCGTGGCTCTGACCTCTAGCCTGCCGGGCCTGCCTGTTGGCCACAGGGACACTTCCTTGGGTGACCCCAGGAACTCCTCCCCACGCCTCAACCAGTTGACCGTGACCTCAACATCTCCCTCATTGCTGCCCCCTCCACCACTCCTCTACTTTTCCACTGCCCCACTCCTGGACCTGACTGCTGGGTACGAACTGGGTTCCTCCGCCTTTGAGCCCTATAGCCGGCTAGAACGGAAAGTAGGTGACCCCAGCAGCAAGAAAGCTAACACTTAAGCCTACCACTCCCACATGACACTGAGTCCCCAGGCACAGCATCACCCTAGCCTCCTGTGCCCTAGCAACTGTGAACTGCACTGGGCAGGCCCAGAGAGGCAGGGTGGCAACTACAAGCCCTCCCCACCCTCCCTCCAGTCAGAGACTCTTGACCAAATGGCCTTGGTCCCACAGCTTGTGTGTGCGAGTGCAGTGTGTTTCACTGAAATAAAGAAAAAACAAAACAATGGTAAGAAGGGGAACAGAGCCCCCACTGCACACTCACTGTCAACCCCCTCTGTCCCTCTCCTCACTGGGGAGAAAAATAGGCTGAGTCAAGGGAGCTTGAGTGAGAGGGGGCAGAAACTGGGTGCCATGTTCACAATTGTTGGGGGACTGGGGTGTCCACATGTATGGGTTAACAGGCACCTGACCTCCACTCCCAATTACAGTCCATGCAGGCATCCCAAGGCACACCATACCAACATTGATACTTTCTTTGGTCAAGTATTAACCCTTTGCAAACATCTTTTTCAAATATAAAAATCCTTGGGCAGGGGAAACGTTGAGTCCTTCAAGAGGATGACCAAGAAATGTAAGAGTAGAATCCTGAGAGAGGGAGCAAGGACATCAAAGGTAAATCCAAGCAAGATCTCATGTGCTTTCGAGGGTCTTCCTATCACAAATATCACAGATGAAGCACTTATTTTTAAAAAATTATTTTGCTCAGTTAAGACAGTTTTATGTAATTTTTTATGTTTAAAATAATTATAGAATCACAGGAAGCCTTCAAATATAGCACAGAGAAGATCTGTGTGGCCTTCACCCAGTTTCCTCCAATGGTTACATCTCCTATAGTATAATATCCAAACCAGGAAACTGACACTGGTACTGTAAGTGTGTGTGTGGTTCCATGTCATTTTATCACATGTGTAGACTCAGATAAAGGAGCTCTGGTGGCATAGTGAGTAAGGCATTTGGCTGCTAACCAGAAGGTGGGTGGTTCATAACCCACCAGGTGCTTCACAGAAGGAAGATGAAGCAAGAAACTTCCGTAAAGATTTACAGCCTTGGAAATGCAATGGAAGCCCCTATGAGTTGGAATAGACTCATGGCAGTAGGTTTGTTTGTTTTTATTTTTTTTAGCATCAGATAACCGTCATCACAATCAGGATACAGACCTTGCATCTTCACAAAGAGCTCCCTGGAGCTTCCCTTCCCATAGTCACATTTGCCCTCCTGCCCCTTCTTTGAAAGAATGAGGATTGAGAAAGGGGCTGGAGGCTGCAGTGGGCTCCTCAGGCCAGAGAGTGTGGATGGGATTTTGACTGTGTGGAGAAAGATAACCATAGTCAGCTCTGGAAAACAGTCACTGCTATGGCTTCAAGTTGGCTGCCCAAGTCAGCCAAAGTGGGGTGTTGGAGATGGAGATCCTCAGAAAACTGTGTAGCTATTTGTCCCCCTGCTTGGGTGGTATAATTTTGGGAGGTTCTTAGAAATGTCATGAAATCTTGAGTCTGAAATGAGGTGTGGGAGTGCCTGGGGCGGACCTGGGTTGGGTGGGTCCAGGAACCCAGCTTGCCCCCACAGATCCATGCCCATTCGTGGGCCCAGGGGAGAACATAAGTCCCTCAGTCAGCTGGGGATGAGGAGGACTCCTGGGAAGCAGTGATGAGGTTCTGGGCAGATCACAGGCCAGGCTAGATTTTGAGTGTGTGTGTGTGTGTGTATGGTAAAGCTATACACAACAAAATATCCACAAATCCATGATTCCTACACACTTAAGTCAGTGATGTTGATGATTACCTTCTGATAGCTCAGTTTTTAACTCTAAATATTTGGATATATATGGATTTTCATGTGTACTCTTAGCCCCAGGCCTGCTGATGTCTCGGGCAGACCTACTGTAAAGGGCCCTGGGGTGAAATGTAAGATGAGAGAGAATCCTAAAATCAGATGGAGAGAGATCAGCCCTGGCTCTCAGGGAGCTCTCAACATTATGAGACAGACAGGCGTAAGAAGACCCAAGTCTGATGCTGCAGACCTAGGGCATCGGTACCACAGAGCGGAGATTGCAGGGAAAAGCCCAGAGCTAGAGCTCCTGCTTTCCCATTTACAGTCAGACAGGGGAGGGGAGGGGAGGCAGGAGGGAGAGAAGGGGAGGGGTGGCCTGCGGCAGATCAGGCAGCTCTCTCCAGCTCCAGCTGGGCCCAGAGTTTTAGAGCTCCTACTAACAGGCTCAGGCATTCAGCTCCCAGCCAGCCAGAGTACCATGGCCACGAAGGTAGATAGCAGACCCGGGGGCCTCTCTGGCAGTGGCTGCGACCTGGGTGCTGCCCGAGAGCACATGCAGGCGGCCACCCGAAACTACATCACCCACCCCCGTGTCAGTGAGTATGATCCCCAGCCGGTGAAGTTGAGGTGGAAAGCTGGGGGTGGGCTGCCAGGCAGGCCCCCATGCAGTTCTTGGCTTCAGGAAAGGAGAACCCAAGACTTGAGACTCAGGGGCTCTAGGTCTCCCAGTAGAGTGGGAATGATTTGGTGGAGCCACCTGTGCAGGTTGAGGGATGGAGGTCTGGGAACTTTTTCCCCAACCCAGGCTACCCTGGAGGGGAGTGGAGGCCTGATGAGTAGCTGCAGAACCTCCCTGGTCTCACCCTACTCTCGCACTAAGACCACAGTCCAGTTCTGCTTTCTACCAAAGCTAGGGAGAGAGCTCCTAACTGCCCCTGTGTGTGTGTGTGTTCTCAGGATGAGGAAATGGTGGCATTGTGTGTGTCATGTCAATGGGTATGTGTTGGGTGTGCCTTCTGGGGAAGGGTGTATAATTGGTGAAGGCATGTGCCTGGGGGATGCTGCGACCGTTTCTTGGGAATATGTGTGCGACAGCTTGAATGTGTGTGCAATCAAAGTGAGGCAATGTGTGATCGTTTGTGCATGCTTATACACCCAGGGTGGAGGTGAGTGTATGGGCTGGGGTTGGGGCCAGGAACCTGATGTGTACTCAAGTGCTCATGAAGAAAGCATACATGATGTGTGGTCAGGTGATGTCACATGGCTGTGTGTGGGAGTGTGTGTACAGTTGGCTGAGAGTGAGTGTCTGGTGTCCATATGTAGGTGTGTGTGCCCTTGGCTGCTGGAGGGGGCCCTGGTAGGTTTCAGAGGGGAAGCCCTGGGTGTGGCTCCTGAGCCTATTATGGAGGGGCTGGTGAAGCCATGATACTGGGCAAGGTCCAAAACACCAAAGGGCATCCTCCCCAGCCCCCATTTCTCCTTGTCGAGGTCACTCTCCCAGAACTGATGCATTCTCAAATTCTTGATGGCCCAGCTTTCTGGGGTAAACCGGCTTGGCCAGCCCCAGCTAAGCAGAGCCAGAGGCTCCTAACTTGAGGAAAGTGGACCTAGCATAGGCCACATTTCCCTTGTTCCCTTCCTTCCTCCTTCCCTCCGTAGGTACTCAGTCCAATATGAAAGGTAGAGTGAACTGAGAGACAGCTGGGAATGGGGTCTACAGTGGGGAAGCTGATAACCACTGAGAACAGAGCAAGAGAAGAATGCACCAGATCCATGGGAGCAGAGCTGTGTTAGGGGTGTTGCTCCCCAGGCCCAAGGCAGGTGCTGAGAGTAGAGATACATTCCCCCTAAGGAGAACTGAGTGGGATGGGGCCATGTTGATGAAGAAAGCCCTGCAGGCCATACCAAGGAGGGTATGGGAGGTATGGGTTCTTCCCTAGGCCAAAGCTGAGGTCCAAGGCCCAGACATTTGCAGTGACTTGGGCTCCAAAGTCGTGGTGCAGACTAGGTGGTATGAATGGGTTACCTGCTCAGCTGCTGACTGAAAGGTTAGAAATTGGAGTCCACCAAAATGCACCTCAGAAGAAAGGCCTGGCAATGTACTTCCAAAACATCAGCCACTGAAAACCCTCTGGAGCACAGTTCTACTCTGACACACAGGGGGTCGCCATGAGTTGGAATTGACTCAACAGCCTTTTTGGTTTGGGACTCCCTTGGGTATACAGACAGAGCTCTAGAGACATAGTGCCTAAGGCATTTGACTGCTAACCAGAAGGCTGGCGGTTCAAACCCACCAGCCACACCCCGGAAGGAAGGTTGGGCAATCTACTTCTGTACAGATACTGCCTCAGAAACCCAAGGAGGGGTCGCTATGAGTCAGATCCGACTTGAGTTTGTTTTTTTTTTTTTGGTTTTTGGTATACAGAAGGAGCCCTGGCGGCACAATGATTAAGCACTTGACTAGAAACTGAAAGGTCAGCCAACTGAACCCACCAGCTGCTCTGCAGGAGAAAGATGTGACAGTCTGCTTCTGTAAAGATTACAGCCTTAGAAACCCTACGGAGCAATTCTACTCTGTCCTATAGGGTCACTAAGAGCTGGAATCCACTCTATGGCAATGGGTCTGGTTTGGGTCCACAGCCAAGGCCTGGAGACCTGAGCTGAGGTGTCAGTGTGCTGACCTTTCCCCATGCTCCTCCCCCATCACCCCTCCCTCAGGCAACAGGAATGCTGCCGGGGAGCAGAGTGGGGTGTGGCATCTGGACCTATATTTTCCACTCTCCTTCTTGGAATGTGCCCTCCCAGGAACCCTGAAGGACACAACCTTACCCCACAGCCCTCCCCCAGGCAGGAACTCCCAGGCCTGGAGCAGCCTCCAGCCAGTTCCCTCCCAGCCAGCCCTATTTACAGTCAACAAGCCAGCAAGGGGGAAAACATTGAAAGATTCGGCCAGGCTGGAACCAAGCCCTCACGTTTGTTTCCCTTCTGTGATGATAGATTTGTGTGACCCCTCCTAGATGAATGTGTTCATACCCAACAGCTGACAAAGGTCAGTGTGGGGAGCTTTGCTGACTCTGTTAAAGATGGTATCGCAATGACCAAGGCCACCCATCACCTTTGCTTCTGCTGTGTGCAGTGGGTCCTTACAACGTACGCCAGGGACCCAGCCCCAGCCCAGCCATGACACCCTCCCACCTCAAAGGTAGACTCCAGATTCCTCAGCGGTTCTGTACCTACAATTTTCTACCTTTCCCCTCTGAGCTACCTCCCAGGTGTGTGAGGAGTTTTCTTCTTTGGAGGCAGAGAAGGTGCAGGACCAGGGAGGTTTGCAAGACTCCCCAGAGCTGATGGCCCTCAGTGTGCTGGAGGCAGGAGTCCTGTGGGGAGTCCATCTCTGTCCACCTCCCTTAGTTTTAGCCTTCTATCCTGGGACTAAAGAGAACTTTGTGTAGGGACAGAAAGAGACTGGGGAGAGAGCTGCGGGGAGTGACAGGGACAGCTGACTCCAGAGACCCATGGCTCACTCAGCCATGGCTGGGATGGGTTTAGGCCAACTTAAGGCAGCTTCTTGGCAGAAAGGAATTCAACAGGTTTTGAGGCCATTAAGTGTGACTGCACTTCAGTGGCTAAGCAGCGGAATCTGGCAGGATGGAGGGCAGTGCAGGGTAGAGGCAGAATAGGTAGGGGTGAACCCTGGGGCACTATCCTCCCTGGGAAAGAATTTTAAAATTTAAAAATTAAATTATGTTGATCATGTTATTTGACCCTCACCAATATCATTTTCAAAATTTTTCTTTTTGCCTCCCATGAAGCTAGAGTTGTTCCCTAAAGGTTTTGGATCCCAGGTGGGAAGGAGGTGGCATGGAGCTACATCTGAATTCTTAGGGCAGAAAATGCAAGGCAAGGGGTTGGGGCACCGAGTGAGCAAAGGTATGGAAGAAAGGTCTGGCTGCGCAGTTGAGGGATGGAGCCATGTCAGGGCACCCAGGGGCTTGAGTCCAAAACCACTGCCCCTCTTGGTTGCCTCAGCTGTAAGAAGAGGAAATTTACATTGGAGCTGATTCTAAGAACCTCCCACTTCCAGCCCCAGCCCTTCCTCCCCTAATCCCTCCAGAAGGGATGGGGAGGAGGTTCGGACCTGCTGCCCCAGGCTTGCCCTCATCCTGGCCTCACAGCGTGAGTGCCTGTCTCAGCCCTCTCCCAGGACGCTGCAGGTGTGGCTGGGTTGGCCCTAATTAGTGGGCTGCTAGGGAGCTCCTGCTGAGCCTTTGACTGGGAGGGCAGTGGGGAAGGGGGGTCGGGAGGGGGCTCCACCAGGCCTTCAGCCCCTCCAAAGTGTCAGCTAGGACAATGAATGGGGAGGAGATGGGCAGGGCAACTGGAGGGAGTGTCTACAAAGTCTCAAGAGGGCCCCAGTGAGGGAGTGCCCCCAGAGGACTTCTGGTTCAGCCCCCTGCCTCCAGCAATGCCCACTTTGTCTCTCCAGGGTGGAGGGGCTGGATAGTGTCCATAATCTGGGCTTCAGTTTGCCACTTCATGCAATGAACACAATCAGGATTGGGAATGGGTACAATAAAACAAACAAACAAACAAACACCTGGCTTCCAGTCAAGGACAACTTGGTTATTCAGCCACCATCCTGGCTGTGTCCAAACTGGACATCCTCTAGGAAGAGGTGTGGTCTAGTGTGATAGCATAGATCCAGAGCCCTGGTCTCAGGGGAGAGACACAACCTCTGTCATTGAGAAACAGATAAACCGTGCTGTGGGATTTCAGAGTGGAGAGGACTGGTGAGCTGCAGTGGTCCGTCAAGGGCAAAAGGCCTTGAAGGATGTGAATAGTCCTATGCTGAAGCAGACACAGCCACATCAATGCATGATCTGATATGAAGAGTCCAGGCTGTTGAACTGTTCATTCATCCTGCAACTATTTATGAAGCCCTCTAGTGCCAGGCACTGTGTCTTCTAGAAGTGTGGGAAGGCAGCTTATGAATGAGGCTGGTGGGAAGAGATGGGAGACCTGCCTCTGGTCACCTGTGTGGCCTTGGACAGGGGAGGCATTAACCTCTGAACCAGATTCCCAGTGTGGGATTGAGAAGCTGGCAGACAGCTGAGAGGGCCTTAAGGACCTACCTTGCTCTGCACTGGGACCAGCACTTTGCAATGACCCCTGGCTCTTCCCACACCAGCCCCACCTCCTGGAGCACTTCGAGGTGGGAGGGGGTGAAGGATCCCCTCCCCTCTTTGTGCCCACTGCCTGTGCCTTCCCTTCAAGCCCAGAGCCCTGCTCCTCAGACATCCCACCCCCTAAGGTAGAGTTGTTGGATGTCAGTGCTAATGGGGATTTCACGTGACAGAAGTTGTGAAGTGGGGGGAGGAGGCTGTGGAGGAAGGGAGGAAGTTGAAAGATTTGTCCCCTAGGCAGAATTGGAAATGAGCCCCTAGGGCTTTCTAGGTTTCTGCCCCTTTCCCCTACATACCCTCCCCTCCCCACCTGGCCCACCCACCCTGCATCTTTTCACTCAGAGTCCACTGCTTTCTTCTTCCCCCATCTCAGCCTTTATGGCTGGTTTGGTATTTTCTCTTCTAGGCCAACAAGACTCCTGCCCTTGGTGGGGCTGTTTAAAATGAGGGCCCCTCCCCACCCCAGTGCATGTTGCCCTGCTCTCACAACCCAATTTCTTCTGGTGTTTCTCTCCTCCCTTTTTCTGTAGTGCTCAATGCCTCTGCCCCATTTATGCAGTTCTACTTTGGTCAAAAATACTATGTGGGCAGGAGGGAAGTGTGTGGCTGTTGAGTGATTTTTTTTTTTTTCCTTGGTGGAGGAGAGTGATGTCCAAAGCCTCTGCCCTCTGTTCTCCTTCATGGGGGCCTTCCTAAGACTATAACTCCTCTCAACCCTATCATCCTTCCTCTCACCTCTTCCCTACACTGCCTTCACTGGGAAGGGCTGGAGCCAGCAGTTCAGCCTGTCAAACTGGACAAATGTGTGGGACCCTCATCTGATCTTGGGTGTAGAGGAGGTAGTAGGGCACTCATCAGTTCTGATGTGGAAAATTTGGGAATGAGCTGATGGGACCTGTTCATGCTTCCCATAATTCATCCAACAAATATTTACTGATTGCCTACCATAGGCTATTTTAAGAAGTCTTTCTTCTGAGGTGCCTCTGGATAAATGTGAGTTTCCAATGTCCTAAGCATATTAACTATTTGCAGCACTCAGGGCTTCAAAGAAAGGCCTGGTGAAAAATCAGCCCTTGAAAACCCTATGGGGCACAGTCACACACACGGGGTTGCTGTGAGTTGGAATCAATTGGACAGCAGCTGGTTTATTCTATGAGGCGGGGATCCAGCGATACTAAAGGCGTGGTCCCAGCTCTCCTGGAGCTGGCACCTCTTCCTGCAGCTGAAAGTCAGCTTGTGCAAATCAGCTGCCCTCCTCTTTCTGTGCTCAAAGGCACTGAGTTCTTTCACATCCCTGGGTCTTCTCACCTCTGCCAAGTGCACCCATTCCCCAGCTTGTGGGCTGCCTGGATAACTCCTGCTTGAGCTTTGTTCTTCATGCAAGGACCCCCGTGGCTCCCAGTCTAGTCCTCTGCTCATTCTCTCACTCACCTGTTCTCTTCTCTCATAGTGGTTTGTAATTATATTATCTTTGTCCTCTCTTTTAGATTATAGGCTCTATGTCTCATTTGCCACTTTTATTTACTTTAAAAAAAAAAAAAAAAAAGGTTGCCAGACTCCAACTCATGGCGATCTCACATGTCTCAAAGTAAAACTGTGCTCCTTTGGATTTTCAACGGCTGATATTTTGGAAGTAGATGGCCAGACTTTTCTTTCTCTCTTTAAAATTTTTATTTATTTGTTGCTGTTGAGAATATACACAGCAAAGCATAAGCCTTTCTTTGAAGTTTTTCTGGGTGGACTGAACCTCCAACTTTTCAGTAAGCAGCTGATAATGTTAACCATTTGTGCCGCTCAGGAACTCTTTATTTGCCTGGCATACAAAACTCAAACCAAATGCACTGCTGTTGAGTCAGATCCAACTCATAGCGACCCCTCCTTGGGTTTCTGAGGCAGTATCACTATCAAAGTACATGACCCAACCTTCCATGTTGTTGTTGTTGTTATGTGCCATGGAGTCGGACCCGACTTATAGCGACCCCTTCTTGGGTTTCCTAGGCCATATCACTACAGAAGTAGATTGCCCAACCTTCCTTCTGAGGAGTGGCTGGTGGGTTTGAACCACCAGTCTTCTGGTTAGCAGTCAAGTGCCTTGGGCACTATGGTACCAGAAGCTTTGGTGGCACAATGTAAAAGATTAGGGGTTTGAACCCATCATAAAGATTACAGCCTTGGAAACTCTATGGGGCAGTTCTACTCTGTTCTACAGGGTTGCTATGAATCTGAATCAACTGGGTAGCAGATGGCAGTAGGCAGTGGATAGTACATATTTAAGTGTCCAAAAATATACTTGAAGAAAAGAGAAAGAAGGAAAGCTCATTTAGGGAGACAAGCATGAGAAGTAAAGAGCACAGGGTCAGCCTTGAGGATCTCCACCATCTACAGGCTTTACAGAGGTGGACAAGTATTCAAAGTCACCTTAGGAATAGCCAGAGAGGTGGGGGAAGCAGGAAGGATGAGGGGTTGTAGGTACTAGGAGAAGAAAGTGCAAGGTGAGAGTGCACCCAGGCTCTGGTTCAGTGTGCTAGGTGCCTCTGGATTGAGCAGTCTGAGCCTTGTGGTGGTCTAGAGAGAGGACGAGCCATAAAAGCTGGTTTGGAGAGGGTGAGGAGTAAGTGGAAGGTGGGGAATGTAAGAGCTATTAGAGACCATGCTGGTGAGAAGCTGGGCAGTGTGGGGGAGGAGAGAAATCAGGCAGGAGCTCAGGAAGGATTGGGACTGAGGAAGTGTTTCTGAAAATCAGAAATAACAGTGCTTGCTTGATGGGAAGACTACAGAATGAGGGGGGTGCTGGCAATTCACTCAGGGAATTGGGTCTCTAGGGCATAGGGGAGAAACTGGCCTACACCATAAGGTGGGACACCTTCTCCATCAGAATAGAAAAAAAAAAAAGTTGAAGGCATTCCCCTGCTCTGAGCCAGAGCACAAGAATTTATCTTCTTGGGTCCCTCCAAGTACCCCTTAGTTTTCCAAACAATCCCTACTCTTGGAAGATCCTTGCAAGAAGCATCTTGCCCAGTCAGTGGTCCCTGTCCATGTCAGGTGAGAGGGACTCAGACCAGACAAAAATAGTGTGACCACTGACTCCTAGGCTGGGAAGGGTACGGATTAAGAGCTTTTTGTTTCTTTCTTGCCTGGGATGGATTAAGGCCAGGCTTACCCAGAAGCATGTGTACAAGTGAGCTGAGAGGCAGTGTAGTCTAATGGGAAGCTTCTTGTACCTGAGCCACAAAGTGGGGACTCAGCCCAGGCTCCCTCACAGACATTCTGTTGTGTTTTGCCATCAAGTCGGACCCGACTCATAGCGGCCCCTCCTTGGGTTGCCAAGGCGGTATCACTATGGAAGTTGATTACCCAACCTTCCTTCCAAGGAGTGGCTGGTGGGTTTGAACCGCCAGACTTCTGGTTAGAAGTCAAATGCCTTAGGCACTATGCCATCAGAGCTCCTTAGACATTCTGAAGGACCCTAAATACAAAAAACAAACAAATGTGGCTGTTGAGTTGATTCTGACTCATGGTGACTCCGGGTGTTATAGAACAGAACTACTTCATAGGGTTTTCTTGGCTGTAATCATTACAGAAGCATGTCACCAGGCCCTTCTTCTGTGGTATCACTGGGTAGGTTGAACCACCGATCTTTAGGTTAGTAGTTGAGTGTGAACCATTTGCACCATCTGGGGACCTTATATGACCCTAGGCAAGGTTTTTCATCCTTCTGGGCCCCATTTTTTTCCTTGAGGATGAAAAGAGGTTGGATTACTTCTCTTTGAGGTCCTTGAAGCTTGTTAGTGACCCAGCAACCTCAGAGATACTCAGCCCGTCTTTTCTTGACAAGTTCTTTCGTCTCAGCTGTCTCATTGGTGCCTCCTAAGAACCCTGGAGAAGGGCTATGGCTTCCCAGGTTATGAGAGAGGAACTTCCCTAGGGCCTCCCAGTTAGCACTTAACAGAACCCAAACTAGGCTTGCTGTCTGCCAGTCCATGGCTTCTTGCATCAAAGCTCCAACACTGGTGTTAGGAAGTGTTCTAGATATGTAACCTGTGCTCATTCCATATTTGTGGGTCTCTCCAGCTGCTAGGTCTGTGGGTCGTTCTACTTCTTCCTCCTTCGTATATCTCTTTCCCTTCCCCCACTGGGCACCCAGTAAGCTTGGGGCCTAGAAGCCACAGTATTTGGGCAGTCTGGGACCCTCCCTTGTGGCAGGGAATGGTGAAAGCAGGGGTCCTGTTTGTTTTTTTCTCACCATTGCCTGTGCCCCCTCCCACTCCTCTCCCCACACAGTGCTCAATCAGTGTGGGGTGAATGAAGGAAATGTGGTCCTGGTGAGGAGCAAGGGAGGGCAATTCTTGGCCACAGCTGGAGGCCAGAAGCTTTTCAAAAGTTGTGAGTCAGAGGGGAGGGAGGAGGGAGAGGGGATGGTGGGGGTTAAGCGGAATTAGGGACCAGAAAGGCTTCCTCCTGGCTGCTGAGGGAAGAGGTGGGGTCACTGCTCCGGGAGGCCTCTGCCCTTGCTGGCCCTCCCCAGCCTCCTGCAGGTGTCTGGGGCCATGGGGGCCCTGCGGCAGGGGCATGACCTTTACAGCAATGGTGGCTGGCCCTGTCACAGCTAATGACCCTGATGGCCCAGGCTAGGGAGGAGGAGGCAGGAGACATACAGGGCAGAAAAGCAGGAGGCCTGTGTGTGTGTGTGTGTGTGTGTGTGTGCATGTGCGCGGGTGCCCTGGAAGGGAAGAAAGGATCTGTGTGTCTGGGTATGAGATGGGGCCAGATGGACCCTCACCCACCCCTTTGCTCCCCCAGCCTACAAGACTGTGTGCAGCGTCAATGGGCCCCTGGTGGTGCTGGACCAGGTCAAGGTAATACCCTTTTGCCTCATCCCCCTCTTGGTGGGATTTCCCACCAAGGCCAAATCCCAAGGCTCTGCTTCCCCACCACAGGATTTCTTCTGAGCTGTCCTTTCCCTAAATACCCCCAAGGGCCTTTCCTGTTCTTTCTAAACTTTCTGTCACCTCTACATTCTTCTTCCCCAACTGCCTTCCAGCCATCTAAGGTTTCCCCTTCTGCCTTCTCAGTGAGGCACAGAAACCCTACTGAGGCCCTGCTCCAGGCCTGAGGAAACCTGCTCCAACCATGAATGGGCTGGGGGATCCTGGGCCTAAGGTACCTCCTTTTCTTCATCAGTACAAAGGTTGTGTCTACTTCCTCTTAGACTGAACTCACCCTACCCATGATTCTCACAAGGTCTTCTTTAAAAGAAGGGGAAGACGAAGAGGAGTAGATCAATACCAGCTAACATTTCTCCAGAGCTTGATGGCTTTCAAAGACCTTTGTAACATCTCACATGGGTGGGAGGTGAAGTGCGCTATATTGTACCCTCTGGGGAACTGTAGGCGCCTGGCAGACACTGACAGCATTTTCAGACCTATGGCAAGGAATTTTTTAATTTTTATTGTGATTTGGGTGAAAGTTTACAGAGCAAATTCATCTTCCATGCAGCAGTTCATACACATTCTGTTTCATGACATTGACTGCAATTCCCCACAATGTAACAGCTCTCTTCCCACTTCCTCTCTGTAGTTACCTCTTCCCTGTGTCCTTCTTTCCTATGCATTCCTGTCCCCCCTCCCCAGCTATCTCCCTGTGCAAATACTGCCCTTCTGTTCTCCCATGATTTATCATTCTAAGGAGTATATCTACCTGATATAAATGTTCACCCCATATGCCTGTCTATTGTTTGGCTGGAAGTCACAGGAGTGAGTTCAATTCCAGACCTGAAGGATAATTAGGGCCATGGGGCCAAGAATTCTTGAGTCATAAAGGTATGGGACCACCTTGCTGGCCTTCCTCCACCAACCTTTTCCAGCCCCTCAACCTCCCACCTCTACTGTTTTAGTTAGGTAGTGCTGCTATAACGGAAACACTATAAATGGATGGCTTTAACAAAGAAAAATGTATTTTCTCAGAGTTTAGGAGGCTAGAAGTCCAAACTTCAGAGTGCCAGCTCTAGGGAAAGATTTTTCTCTTACTGTCAGCCCTGGAGGAAGTTCTCTGTTTCTTTTTGAGCTTCTGATCCTGGGCAATCTTCATGTGGCTTGGCATCTGTCTTCCCTCATCTCTGCTTCTCCCTTGCTTGTTTAATCTCTTTTATATCTGGAAATAGATGGAATCAAGACACACCCTACTGATCTTGTCTAATTTACATAACAAAGACAACCCAACTGCAAATGGGATTTTAATGAGAGGCCTAGAGGGTCAGATTTACAATACATCATTTTGAGGGATGCAATTAACTCAATCCATACCACCCACCCAGCTAGCTAGGTAAACTGGGAACATGGGTGCCCACCTGACTCCTCTCTTCCTGGGCCCACACCTCCACTGCTTTATTACTACAATGACTTCTGGGCTCCCAGGCTGCCCCCCTCCCATTCTCTAGCCATCCAGCAGCCATGCAGACCTGACTGCCTCATTATCCTGCTTCAAACTCACTTAGGATCCCTTAGTGCCTTACCTTACGAAGCCCTTTCTATAAGGGTCCTACATTTTTCCACTTCCACATCTTATTGCCCCTTTTCCCACACAGAAACCCAGCCCATCTCTGCTAGAGTTGCCATCTGATGTCACTGGGCCTTTACATGGACTTTCCCCTATGCCTCTGGTCTACCTATCCCCCACCCCTCCCTCAGATTCATCCCTGGGGCTGTGAGGTTCTTTTCTGGAAGCCCCCGCCAAGACTCTGGGCAGTGAGAATCTTCCTCCTCTCAACTTTCCAAGCATCCTGTACAGACAAGTCTTGTGAGTGCATCCGTCCAGGCCTTTGGTCATCCCCTGGTCATACATTCCCTCCACCCCACTGTGTTCTCCTATTGGCCATGGGCAGTGTTTCATTACCTCTTAGCCCTATGAGCCACAAGCACATAGCACTTTTACTGAACACCAGCCTGTAGTAGAACCCAGTATGTTTGCTCAGAGGAAGGTGAATAAATGAATGAGGTGATTAAGTGTTCACATCATTAGACCTGTTAAGACCTGAGCCAACTATATGAAAGAAATCAGACACACTGACTGCTGGAAGTCAGATCCCAAGTTTACATGGACATTGCTATTTGACTTACCAGTGTCTAGGCTGCCTAATGAGGGAGTGTGGTTGAGTAGTCATGCATGTGTGCTCGGAGGTCAGACAGGCTGACTCAGACTTCTTAGGGTTCCATGCCAGCTCCATCCTGCCCTTACTACTGAGCTGCCTGAGTGTCCTGGGCAAGTTAGTCAGTCTGAGATCAGAAGCATCAGCAGCACCTGGGCACTTGGGAGAAAGACAGATTCTCAGACACCTCCCCAAGCCGAAGGACTCAAACTCTGGGGTTGGGTCCCAGCCCTCTAGGTGACCTGATGCTCCCTGAATTTTAAGAATCATTGATCTAGGATGGCAAACCCCAGTTTCCTCATTTTTTCAATGGCAATAGAGTTGCTGTGAGAACAAAATGGGGGCTGCTTTATTTTCCCAGGTCTGGCAAGCTTTTCCCCTTTGATAGGATACAGTCTTCCCACTTTTGTATGGCTTATGTTTTAGTGGAACATACATGAGTTTTCATCCTCTGACAGGTTTCTGCCTTACATGGTTTCTGGAATTCATGGGTTTTAATATATTATTATTATTATTCCTTGAGAATAGTTATCAATAGCTCTGCCTGGAATGTAGAAATGCTAATATGCTGATTAAAGTCAAAGCCTTCTCGTGCACCCCTCACTCTTTCCACTGCATGTCCTTACCTCACTCACCAGTCTAAACAGGACTCAGTGCCGTAGATAAGAACATAGGCCAGGAATGGGACTACACCCGTGAATATAAATAGGTTTGGCAGAGGATCTCTCTACCTAGGGAGCTCTGGTAGCGTAGTGCCTAAGACACTTGACTGCTAACCAGAAGGCTGGCAGTTCAAACCCACCAGCCACTCCTCAAAAGGAAGGTTGGGCAATCTACTTCCATAGTGATACTGCTTCGGAAACCCAAGAAGGGGTCGCTATGAGTTGGGTCTGACTCAATGGCACATAACAACAACAACAACAACATCTCTACCTATGTACATGAGCTGCAGATATCTCCATGAGTGTGCTAGAGCATAGAGGGGGCAAAGAAATCAAACTTCTTAGTCACAGTCAAACAACTTGAGGGATGAGTTGCTGGGCATAGAGGCTCAGGACCATGTTCTTGGGAACACTAAAGTGCCCCACGAAGACAATGTTCTACATCCTACTTTGGTGAGTAGTAACTAGGGTCTTAAAAGCTTATGAACATCTATCTAAGGTGCAACTATTGCTCTTTCTCCATCTGGAGCAAAAAATGAAGAAAACCAAAGATGCAATGAAACAATCAATCCAAAGGACTAATGGACCACATGAACCCCAGCCTCCACAACCTTGAGATCAGAAAAACTAGATAGTGCCCAGCTACCACTGCTGACCACTCTGAAAGTGATCACAATAGGAGGTCCCAGAGAGAGAGGGAGAAAAACGTGGAACAAAACTCAAAAGCATAAAAAAGGCCAGGCTTATGGGTCTGATGGAGACTGGTGGAGCCTTAAGATTATGGCCTTTAGACACTCTTCAAAGCTAGAAAATTCACTCAAACCCTGTGGTTCAGCTTTGAGTCAAATGACAGGCCTATAAGATGAAGAATAACACCAGGGAGGTATGTGCTCATTAGAACAATGAACCACATAAGATAAAAAGAAAACAAGGCAGCATTTGCCCAGGGATAAAGCTAAGAAAGCAGGAAGGCATTGGGAAGAAGGATGAAGGTAAGTGGTAAATAAGGGCAGGAAGTGAGAAGAGTGCTGTTACAGTGTGGGGATTGCAATGAATGTCACAAAGCAAAATATGTATGAATTGTTGAATAGAAAACCAATTTGTTTTGTAAAGTTTCACCCAGATCACAATTAAAAAGAAAAAGAACATGGACAGGGGTCAGGAGGTTAGTTCTTGCCCCAGCCCTGCTCCCCAGCTTTATTACTTTGGGGGAATCAATATTTCTGCAGGTCTCTTTTTTCTCAACTTTAAAATGAGTCTGGGCTCAGAAACTGCATAGTGACCCCTCCTTGGGTTTCGGAAGCAGTGAATCTTTACAGAAGAAGATTGCCTGATCTTCCTTCTGAGGAGTGGTTAGTAGATTTGAACCACCAGCCTTCTGGTTAGCAGTCAGATACCTTAGGCACTGCGCCACCAGAGCTCCTTATGGTTTTGTGATAAATGGATTTATCTGTAACCCTTGCAGAGCAGAATTATTGGGTGGTAGAAGCATCTGGAGATCTATGGGCTTGCAGAGGGAAGGAAGGAAATCACTAGGTTATAGTCTCACAAGTTCAGGAGATGAAGAAAGTACCTCTCTGCATCCCTCTCCACTGCCCCACAATCTTCTCCTACTCCAGAGTTGGAGTAGGCAAAATGCCACATTTCTGTCTCTATAGCACCACCTTCTGCTCACCTTGAGTCACACAGGCAATTATGCTTTCTGCTCCCATCTTCACATCCTTCACAAAGGGAATAGCAGTGTGGTTGGGGGAGAATTTTGCATAGAGCAGAGGTTCTTAACCTGGAGAATGTTGTTAGGTGCTGTCAAGTCAACTCAGACTCATAGCGACCCCATGTACAACAGAAGGAAACACTGCCTGGTCCTTTGTCAGCCTCACAATCTTTGCTCTACCTGAGCCCATTGTGGCAGCCACTGTGTCAATCCATCTCACTGAGGGCTTTCCCTTTTTCGTTGACCCTCCACTTTATCAAACATGATATTCTGCTCCAGAGAATGGTTCCTCTGACCACAAGACCAAAGTAGGTGAGACGAAATCTGGCCATTCTCGCTTCCAAGGAGCATTCTGGCTGCACTTCTTCCAGGACAGAGATGTTAATTCTTCTGGCAGTCCATGGTATTTTCAGTATTCTTCGCCAACACCACAACTCAAAAGCATCAACTCTCCTTCAGTCTTCCTTATTCATTGTCCAGCTTTCACATGCATATGAGGCAATTGAAAATACCAGGGCTTGAGTTAGGCACACCTTAGTCTTCAAAGAGACATCTTTGCTCTTTAGCACTTTAAAGAGATCTTTTGCCCTGTGCGATATGTTGTGTGATGTCTTGACTGCCGCTTCCATTAGTGTTTATTGGGGAACCAAGTAATATGAAATCTTTGACAACTTCAGTCTTTTCTCCATTTATCGTGATGCTGCTTAATGGTCCAGTTGTGAGGATTTTCATTTTCTTTATGTTGAAATGCAATCCATGGTGCAAGTGCTTCAAGTCATCCTCACTTTCAGCAAGCAAGGTTGTGTCATCTGCATATCTCAGGTTGTTTAAGAGTCTTCTTCCAATCCTGATGCTGTATTCTTCACATAGTCCAGTTTCTCAGATTATTTGCTCAGCATACAGATTGAATAAGTATAGTGAAAGGATACAATTCTGACACGCTCCCTTCCTGATTTTAAACCATGCAGTATCCCCTTGTTCTGTTCTAATGACAGCCTCCTGGCCTATATACAGGTTCCTCGTGAGCACAATCAAGTGTTCTGGAATTCCCATTCTTCTTGATGTTATCCATAATTTGTTATGATCCACACAATTGGATGCTTTTGCATAGTCAATAAAACACAAGTAAACATCTTTCTGGTATTCTTTGCTTCCAGCCAAGATCCATCTGACATCAGCAGTGGTATCCCTTATTCCACATCCTCTTCTGAATCAAGCTTGCACTTCTGTCTGTTCTCTGTGAATATACTGCTGCAACCGTTTTTTAGTTACATTCAGCAAGATTTTACTTGTGTGTGAAATTTATGATATTGTTCGATAATTTCCACATTTTGTGGGATCACCTTTCTTTGGAATGGGTACAACTATGGATCTCTTCCAGTCAGTTGGCCAAGTAGCCGTCTTCTAAATTTCTTGGCATAGAGGAGTAAGTGCCTCCAGCACTTCGTGTTTGTTGAAACATCTCAGTGGGCATTCTGTCAGTTCTTGGAGCCTTATTTTGCCAATTCCTGCAGTGCAGCTTGCACATCTTCCTTCAATACCATTGGTTCTTGATCATATGCCATCTCCTGATATGGATGAACATCAGCCAATTCTTTTTGGTACAGTGACTCTGTATTCCTTCTATCTTCTTTTGATGTTTCCTGCATCATTCAGTATTTTGCCTATAGAATCTTTCAACATTGTAACTTGAAGCTTAAATTTTTTCTTCAGTTCTTTCAGGTTGCAAAATGCTGAGTAAGTTCTTCCTTTTTGTTTTTCTAACTACAGGTCTTGCACATTGCATTATATTAATCAACTTTGTCTTCTTGAGCTACTCTTTGAAATCTTCTGTTCAGCTCTTTTATCTTGTCATTTCTTCCATATGCTTTAGCTACTCTCCATCCAGGAACAAGTTTCAGAGTCTTTTCTGACATCCATTTTGGTCTTTTATTCCTGTCCTGTCTTTTTAATGACCTTTTGCTTTCTTCATGGATGATGTTTTTGATGTCATCCCACAATTCCTCTAGTTTTCATTCATTGGTGTCCAATGCATCAAATCTATTCTTTAGATGGTCTCTAAATTCAGGTGGGACATAGTCAAGGTCATATTTTGGTTCTCATGGACTTGTTTTAACTGTCTTCAGTTTCAATTTGAACTTGCATATGAGCAACTGATGGTCTGTTCCACAGTCAGCTCCTGGCCTTGTTTTGGCTGAAGATATTGAGCTTCTCCATTCCCTCTTGCCACAGATGTAGTTGATTTGATTCCTGTGTACTCCATCTGGCAAAGTCCATGTGTATAGCCATCATTTTTGTTGTCGAAAAAAGGTATTTGCAATGAATAAGTAATTGGTCTTGCAAAATTCTATCATGTGATCGCCAGCATTATTTCTATCACCAAGGCCATATTTTCCAACTACTGGTGATTCTTCTTTGTTTCCAACTTTTGCATTCTAATCACCAGTAATAATCAAGACATCTTGATTGGGTGTTTGGTCAATTTCAGACAGCAGAAGTTGGTAAAAATCTTCAATTTCTTCATCTTTGGCTTTGATAGTTGGTGCATAAATTTGAATAATACTAGTATTAACTGGTCTTCCTTGTAGGCATATGGATATTATTCTATCACTGACAGCATTGTGCTTCAGAATTCATCTTGAAATATTCTTTGTGGTGATGAATACCATGCGATTCCTCTTCAATTTGTCATTCCCAGCATTTTAGATCATATGATTGTCTGATTCAAAATGGCCAAAACAAGTCCATTTCAACTCACTAATGCCTAGGATATTGATCTTTATGCGTTCCATTTCATTTCTGACAACTTCTAATTTTCTTAGATTCATACTATACATTCTATGTTTCAGTTATCAGTGAATGTTTGCATCTATTTCTTTCCATTTTAAGTCATGCCCCATCAGCAAATGGAGGTCCCAAAAGCTGTACTCCATCCACATCATTGAGGTTGACTCTACTTTGAGGAGTCAGCTCTTTCCCAGTCATATTTTAAGTGCCTTCCAACCTGAAGGGCTTATCTTCCCACACTATGTCAGATAATCTTACGGGCTAGTCATAAGGTTTTCCAGTAATATATCAGACTGTGTTTCACTGCTGTTCTTTTTTTTTTTTTTT
>NW_006921652.1:10475544-10480157 GCF_000298275.1 Orycteropus afer afer
AATATTGGTTTTCTTCTTTCTTCTTTGCTCTTGACGAGGAGAGACCCATCTTTGCATCTAGATGGCAGCTTGCTAGCTTTTAAGATCCCAGTTGCTACTCGCCAAAGTAGAAGGTGGAACAATGTTTTATATAGTATGTTATGCCAATTGAGCTTGATGTCCCCTGCGACTATGGTTCCAAGCCTGCAGGTTCAACTAGTCAGTCCCTCTGGGTAGCTGGTTCACTGCTGTTCTTAAGGTTTTCACTGGCCAATTCTTTGAGAAGTGGATGGCCCCTTACTTCTTCCAAATCTGTCTTGTTCTGGAAGCTCTGCTGAAACCTGTCCACCATGGGTGACAATACTGGGGGCATAGTGTCTAGCCTCACAGCAACACGTAGCCCCCACAGCATGACAAACTGACTGGAGAATCTAACCAGAGGTGCCTCAGAAGAAAGGCCTGGTGATTTACTTTCAGACCATGACAACCACTACTCTAACTGGCTGTGACCCTTCCAGACCTTAACATACCTACACACACTCACATGAGCGTGCGCACACACACACAAACACAGAGAGAGAGAGAGAGAGAGAGAGAGAGAGAGCGCCTGCCATTCTGTTTCTAAAGGATTCCAGACTGCACATCTCCCTTGCAAGTCCTTGCCCAAGTGTGATCATCTTGGCAGTTCTTCCTCTTGTTTGACTATAAATCTCTCTGCCTTTTAAAGTTCATTTTCTCAGATTCTATCTTTTAGAGACATACCACCGCCTTTCCACTTTTTCCTCCCACACTCTCATTCATATTTTTTATTTTGTGATGAATCCATGTTTGTCAAAATAGAACTGTGCTCCTTAGAGTTTTCAGTGGCTGATTTCTGGGTAGACTTGAACTGCCAACCTTTTGGTTAGCAGCTGAACATTAACCATTTGCAGCACCCAGGGACTCCCTCACTTACATAAGCTCACATAAACCACCTGAAAGTTATCAGTTTTTATCTCCCTGCTGCTTATTTTGTATTGGACCTGTTGTCTGATTCCTTTTTGGGTCCGCTCTTTCCTGGGTTATGTGTAGAAATTTTTCTCCTGAGGTTGGCAGCCCACCATCATCTCCACAGACAAACAAATGAGGTCATGGTCATTTCAGATACAGAGACACAGGCCCACAGAGTTTTTTTTATATGCCCGGAATGTATTTGCATTTAGAAGACAGGTCTTTTAGTTCACTAGCTTCCCTTGTTCTCACTGTCCCTGCTCTTGGGCGCCCTCTCGTGGTTGAGAACTCAAAGACGTCTGGGCTTCAAGCAGCGCTGCAAACTTCAGACCTTCCCCTTGGGCAAACATCCCGCCCCCCCCCCCACTTGCAAAGTCCCTCCTCCCTACAGGGCCTGAGGGGTGACTTTGGGAAATTGGGGTCGCCTTCCTGGTGTTCTTTTCACAGGACAAAGAGGGACCCAAGCCAGCCCTTACCTCTGTAACTGCAAGCCCTCCTGTCATAGGTTTGACCCCAGCAAGGTTCCCCTGGGAGAGTGCTACCTCAGGTTTTCCCACTGTAAATTTATTCTTTTTCCTTTTTATTTATACATATTTTTTGGGGAGATACTTTGAGCCTATGTAAATGTCCATTCCTTATGTAACTTTCACCTACTGGTTTCAGCACCCATTGTGTTTTTTGTCTGAATTATTATTCCGATGGTGGTTTTCCAATCTAATCATTCTTTCTAAATTTATTCCTTGGCATTCAACTTTAAGAAAATACTTTCTATTCATACCTTTTTTCATTACTTTGAAATTTATATCGTTGTAGACTCACAGATTCCTATTTTGTTTAAAGGGATATAATTGATTACTACCATTATTATCTTGGAGCTCTGGTGACATAGTGCCTAAGGCATTTGACTGCTAACCAGAGGGTTGGTGGTTCAAACTCACCAGCCACTCTATGGGAGGAAGATGGGACAATCTACTTCTGTAAAGATCTACCACCTCAGAAACCCAGTGGAGGTTGCTATGAGTCAGAATCAATGTGATGGCAGTGAGTTTGGTTTTTGGTTTGGTATTATTATTTTGGTGCCTTAAATTGTCTCATGCCTGTTCAGTGTGAGCCCCTTCAAGTTGGCCCTGTGTCTTTTAGACACGTTCCCATCACTCTTAAGCACTTTCTTACTTTTTGGAGTAAGATTTCCAGGATCATCTTACACTTTCCCTGACTTTGCTCTGAAATCAGCCATATGTCTGAGGAGCCCTGGTTCCTTTTAGTGGAGAACAGTAAATAGAAGCCAAGACTTGAATGCTAGGTGTGCTCATTATTAATTAGGGTATCACTGCTTGCAGGCCCTCTTCCTGGACAGAGTTCAGAAATATGTGTACATATGTACCTACACACATGTACATTTAAATATAAACAAATACTGTAGTGTATCCATACATTTTAAAAAAAACCATGGGTTCACACTGGTGCCCCCAATTCCAGTCCAGCACCACAGCATTCTTTCTAGCTTATTTCCTTTCCATATTTGTAACTGCCTTCGCTGACAATAAAGATCTCCCATTATCCTCAATTTATTACTTACTTCTCCTTTTTGTGTAATTAAACACAAGTGGGCCAGTGTCCTTCTCAGTCACCTTTCTTCCTTAGGCCTGCTTTATAACTTTTTAACTAGATTATTCAGGAAGAAAGGTGGGTATTTTTATTGCTTTAGCTTTATATTTAAATTTTTATATTCCTGGAATGTATTTGTGTTTATGGTATAGGTGTCCTTTTATACCCAGTTATGTTAGCACCATTTATATCTTTTTCTCTTGTGAACTAAGATGCCACCTTTGTCCTCTAATATCCATAACATCAGGGATCTGTTTCTGAACTCTCTAGTCTGTCTCATTGATCTATTTGTGCAAGCTTTAATATCTGATAAGGCAATTCCTTCATCCCTGATCTTTTCCATAACTGTTTTTGGCTATTCTTAGACATTTATATTAAGATCGTTTTACCAAATTCCAAAAGAAACAATAATCCATTGAGAATGTGTTGATTTGATATAATTTTGTATAGATCCCTATTTTTATGATAGTAAGTCATCCTGTCTTGGAAGATGGTATTCTCCATTTGTCCAGGGCTTGTTTTAGGTAAGAAAGATCAATTTTTTACATTTATCTTGTATCTACCCAAATTCTCTTATCAATCCTAGTAGTTTTTGGTTTTTGTTTGTTTGGGTTTGTTGGTTTTTTTTTTTTTTTTTTTAAATCAGAACTTCTGGAGTTTTTTCTGAATATATAATATCTGGAAATAAAGAGAATTGTGTCCCTTTTTCCATCAGCATATTTTTATTTCAAAACTATTTCAAATTTGTGAAAAGCTGCAAAAATAAAAGTAGTACAAGAAATAGCCATATACTCATTTGTTAATATGTCATCTCATTTGCTCTGTGTGTGTAATTTTTTTCTGAGCCATTTGAGGGTCAGTCATTCCTAAATACTCCAGTGTACATTTTCTTACATGATCACAGTAGTGTTATCAACCTCTGAAATCTAAACTGACACAGTATTTTTATTTAATCTGTCATCCATATTCCAGTTTTATCAGTTAACCTAATAGTGCCCTTCATAGCATTTTTTTCCCTCCCATAAAAGATCCAGCCTAGGGACAGGTATTAAATGTAATTGCTGTGTCTGTTTAGCCCCCTATAATCTGGACCATTTTCACAAGCTTTCTTAGACATTTTTGAAGAATACAGTCCCTTCTCATCTCCTATTTAAAAAATAGAACGTTCTTCATTTACGTTTACTAAATTTAAAAGACGTACGTTTAAATTTCTTTTGTTTCTTTATATAACCTGAAACTTCCAAAACGATGTTAAATAATAGTGGTGACATAAGCATCTCTCTCTCTCTCTGTTCCTGATTTTAATGGAAATGAAAATGGCTTCAGCATTGCATCATTTAGAACAATGGTGATGTTGGTTTCATAACATCTTAGAGTCCCATTTATATAGAACTCTAAGGTTTTTTTTTTCTTTCTTTAATTCATTAATACAATAAATCATTTTGACAAATTCCCTGATGGTTGGTCCAGCCTTGCATCTCTGGGATAAGCCCTATTTGCCTGTACTCATTTTTTCAAGACACTGCTTGATTTGACTGGCTGATATTTTATTTAGAATTTCTGCATCTGTATTTGTAAGAGAAAATGGCCCACAGTTTTCTCCTGGGTATATATTTGTTAGATTTAGAGACTGGGGACTTCTTCATCTTACAGTTTTGGTTTCTTCTAATCTTTATTTATTTCATTCTTCTATTCATCTTACTACTCTGGCTAGTTCCTCCAGTAAAATGCTAAATAGAACCATGAGAGCAGGTGCCCTTGTTTTGCTCCTACTTTTATACTTTTTTTTTTTATTGTGATTTGGGTGAAGATTTACAGAGCAAAAATTCACTTTCCATACAGCAGTTCACATACACTTTGTCTCATGACATTGACCACAGTTTACCACAATGCAACAGCTCCGTTCCCACTTCCTCCCCATAGTTACCTCTTCCCAGTGTCCATCCCTCCATACACTCCTTCCCCCTGTGCTGTCTCCCTGTGCATAAGCCGCCCTTCTTTCTCCCATGATTGTTCTCTCCAAGGAGTGTATCTAC
>NW_006921652.1:10482848-10533577 GCF_000298275.1 Orycteropus afer afer
TCATATTTGTTGTCTGTACTTCCCATGTACCTCTCTATGTCTTTCTCATCCTCAATGGTGCCATATTGGTCTTCTGTGTGATTTTTGAAGATATTCTTTTATTACTTGTTTTCCAAGAGTAGTTTTATTTTTTGTTTTTTGTTTCTAATCATGGACTTTTTCTCTTCCCTACAATGTTTTTTAGATGGTCGTAGTTTTTTCTAACACTTTATTAATAAAGTGCTTTACATTAATAGATTTTCTTTTATTAGACTAAACTTGTCTTCCTGGAATAACTCCCAACTTGGTCTTTTTTATACATTGCTGGATTTGGTTTGCTAATATTTTGCTTCAGTTTTTTAAAATCTGTGTTCATGAGTGAGATTGCCTATACTTTCCCCTCAATTATCTTATTTCAGTATCAAGGCTATGCTTGCCTCATAAAATGAATTAAAGGCCGTGCCTTCTCTTCCAATCTTTTGAAGAGTTTAAGTAAGTCTTTAATGATTTGTTTCTTGATTGTTAAAACTAACTGGTAAAACTATCTGAGACTGGTGTTTTCTTTGGGAAGATTTCACACTACTTCTTCAATATCTTAAAATACTAGTCTGGCTTTCTATTTCATTTATAATCTGCTTTGGTTTGAGTTGTATTCTCCTAGAACTTTATTTCATCTAAATTCTCAAATGTAATGCATTACATTGTTTTTATTTCCTTTCATTCCTTTAATATTTTCAGTGTGTCTAGTTAGGGCTTTTTTATTCCAACAATTATTTATTCACGCCTTCTCTATTAATTAGGAGCTCTGGTGGTGTAGTGGTTAAGGCATTTGGCTGCTAACCAAAAGGTAAGCAGTTCAAGCCCACTAGCTGCTTCATGGGAGAAAGATGAGGCAGTCTGCTTCTGTAAAGATTTACAGTCTTGGAAACCCTATGGGGAAGTTCTACTCTGTCCTGTAGGGTCTCCATGAGTCAGAATCAATTGATGGCAGTGGGTTTGGTTTGGGTTAAGTTTTTTCTCTTAATTGGTGTTGCTCTAGATTTGTCTGTCTTACTAGGCTTTTCAAAGAATCAATTTTGGCTTAACTGATCTTCTCTATTACATATTTGTTTTCTGTTCTAATTACATCTGCACTTTTATTTTTCTTTCCACTTTCTTTGGATCCTTAATGCTACTCTTCCCCCCCCCCGCAACTTCTCAAGTTTCATACTTTTAATCAACTTCAATCTTTTTTTTTTTTCTAATATAAACATTTAAAACTTTAAATGCAACACACAAATGGAGGTAGTTTTTTGTTATTGTTTAGTATTAACAAATATTACTAATATTTTAGTAATATTGGGATTTTCTAATCCCAATTATAATGTACTCAATATTTAGGATGATTTTGAATTTTCAGATACATGAAATATTTCTATCTTTTGTTACTGATTTCCTTCTTACTTTTATTATGGCCAGAGCAAAGTACAGCTTACATGCTCTATAAGTATAAATATTGGCATGAAGTCATCTCCTTTTCATTCTTCGCAGATATTATGTCATTTCAGTTTTGGTTTCCTCTGTGGTCCAGAAAGTAGTTAGAGGAGCATTTAGTGCCCATAATATTAGGAACTGTGGATGATGGAGAGGTGTTGTCTTTCCACCATTTATTTTTATTGGATTAAGATTATAGTTTACTTCTTGAAGTAATTCAACAACCTGACAAACAAGGTGATAGAGCTGAAGGATGCCTCTGAAGCTATGTGTCTCTCCAGTGCTTCCTCTGCGAAGAAGGAGCAGGTATAGGACTTAGTTGTCTTCATACTGGTAACGGCTGAGGACCAGTGGGAAGTGTCCTCTCCCACTCAAACCTCCTTGGCCAAGCTCTTAGCCTCCTCCTTTTGTTGTTGTTGTCAGTTCCTTTTGAGTGGATTCCTACCACGGCAACTCCATACGTGCAGAGGAAAACTACTCCATGGGATTTTCTAGGCTGTGACCTTTCAGAAACCGGTCACCAGGCCTGTCTTCTGAGGCGGCTCATTGTGAATTCAAATGCCAAACTTTTGGCTGGTCGTCAAGTGCTAAAGCATTTGTGCCTCCCAGGGACTCAGCCTTGTAAAGACTGGGACTCTGTGGCTCCCCTAGCATGCAGAGAGAAGCTCAGGTACCCCCTTGGGGAAGAGCACACCTTATGCCTGTGGTCTTGGAAGGACAGCCTGATTCTCTTTTTTCATTAATTGAATTATAATCCACATGCTACAAAATTAACCTTTTTAAAGGACAAAATTCAGTGGTTTTTAGTGTATTCACAGACTTGTGCAACCACCACCACTATCTAATTCTAGAACATTTTTATCATCCTAGAAGAAATTCTGTACCCACTGAAGTCATCTTTCAGCCTCCCCTCCCCACAACCACTAATCTAATCTGTGTCTATAGATTTCCCTCCCTCATGGTAGCTTTGTAAAGTTGGTATTGTTATTATTATTTCCTTTCTAAAGATAAGAAAATTAAGTCCCAGAAACAGTAAGTAACTTCTACAAGGTCACACAGCTAGTAAGTGGCAGAGCTGCAATTCTAACCCTGGTCGTCCAACTCCAAAGTCCATGTTCCTTACTTAGGTATACAGCCTCCAAAACAGAACCCAAGCTTCCCACTGCTGAGATATTCAAGTTTGTATTAGTTTCCTGGTGCTGCTGTAACAGAAATACCACAAGTAGGTGGCTTTGACAAATATAAGTTTATTTTCTCATAGTTCAAGAGGCTAGAAGTCTGAATTCAAAGCACTGGCTATAGGGGAAGGCTCCCTCTCTGTCAACTCTCGGGGAACATCTTGGTTTCTTTCAACTCCAGTAGCCCTGGTGTTCCTCAGTTCCTTGGCAATCTTCACATGGCATCTATCTTTCTCCTGATTGTGTTTGCTTCTCTCTGTGTGTATGCTGCTCCTTATAACTCAGAAGTGATTAGGTTTAGGCCATACCCTTTTTAACCCTATTGCCACATAGGCAGGGAAAGTAGAAAACTAGAAATGGAACAACCAGAAGACAATGAAAGGGAATGTTGACATGTTGTGGAAAATGTAATTCATCTCATTGACCATCCACATAGAAATTGTCAAGCGGAACCTAATGTGCTATGTAAACTTTCATTGAAAACAAAATGAAATATTATTAAAAGATAAACAATTTTTAAAAAATAGGATTACATTAATAGGTATAGGGGTTAGGATCCCAACATATATTTTTGGGAGAACATAATTCATTCCATAACAAAGTTCATTTCCAAAAGAGTCTAGGCCCAAGAAGGGAGGTTTGAGATGGATCAAGGAAGGATCGGGGAGGCCTCAGGGACTTTGTCTCTAGTCTCATGGTTCTCTGGCTGTTCCCCACCTCCCTGCCAGTTTGCCCAGTATGCCGAGATTGTCAACTTCACCCTCCCCAACGGGACTCAAAGGAGTGGACAAGTGCTTGAGGTGGCTGGGACCAAGGCAATTGTCCAGGTAAGTGATCAGTGAGGTATTAGCTAATTGAGTGAATAAATGCATCCACAAGTTCCCACACTTATCTTATAAGCTTCTGAAGGCAGGAAATGTCCTTGTTCCCTGATAGCACCTAGTCCAGAACTGGACATGCAAAGGTATACGAATGGGAGGCCCCATTCAGCAAGCCCCTTAATGGCGTCATAAACTTCTTGTCCTCATAGGTGTTTGAAGGGACCTCTGGGATTGATGCCCAGAAGACCACCTGTGAATTCACAGGGGACATCCTACGGACTCCAGTGTCAGAGGACATGCTGGGTAAGGGCCAGGGGTGGGGGCCCCTCCTCTGCCTTCTTAACGTAGCTTCCCTCACTAAGCCTTTAGCACACTGTATCATCATTGCCTGTTTACTTGTCTGGCTCCCTTGTAAATATGAGGTCAGCTCAGGTGTTCAATAAATAAGGAAGGCAGATTCAATAAACCAAAGCCACAGTAGGTGGCTACCTATTTGGGATGATGATAAGCCTTTCATGCTCCCTAGTTCTCTTCTAAGACCTGCCATACCTGGCCCTCTCCTCTTTCCTGTCCTAGATTCTTCCCCATCAGAATCACATTCCTGAGCCAGCTCTTGCCTGTAAAAGGCTTCCAGGAGATGGAGGGTCCTGTCCAAGAGAACAGCTATGATAACCAGCTCTTTGGGGGCAAATGAAGGCTGAGAGGGGACCCAGGGCGAGACTGGGAGATGGGAATATGGGGACATATGGGAGTGGCTGGTGTGAAGAGTGGGCAGCAGGAGGAGACACAGAGCTGATGCTGAACCTCCTCCAACAACCCTTGCCTACCCCCAGGTCGGGTTTTCAATGGCTCTGGTAAACCAATTGACAAGGGGCCAGCAGTCATGGCAGAGGACTTCCTGGACATCAATGGTAAGTGACTAGAGGCTCTGGATGGCTCTTGGGACCTAGCCTCCAACAACCAACTCCACCCTGTTGTCACCTATCCAGAGGGAGCCCTACCCTTGAAGTTCAGCCCCAGACACAGGCCAGATGCAACAGCCCAGGGCTAACCCCCCAGGGCTGATCAGAGTGATAAGCAGATCAGGTGTGATGGGAGGACAGAAAAAGTCTCTCTTGTCCCCAGATCTGCTGCCACCACCTTCCTCAGAGCCTGAAATACTGCCATTAGCACTTCCTGTCCAATTCCTATAATAGTGTCATTATCATTGTGCAGATTCTACATGTGCCCCAAGACCCTCACTGTCCTGCCTTCCAGTTCACTATCCCCAATCCTGGTGGCTGTGGTGGTTTGTAGAGGTAGACACAGACCCTTCCAGGCCATCACTATTCAAGCTGTGAGGGCCATCCTGAGTCCTCCCACCCTATCGTGTCAGTTCATGGAGGACACGAGGAGGCCCAGGGAGTTGTGTGACTTGTCCACATCAATCACAAGTCAGGGATGGAGCACAGAGCATAATCCCCTCAGACAGGAGGTGTCCAAGTCACCCCCAGGTCCTTCAAATCCTGCACACTCACCAGTAGGTCATGAGGTAGGCACTGCCTCAGCCCAAGGTGGCCTCAGCCTGAGGTCCTTGCCTGCCTACCGATTCCATTGCACCAGAGCAGCGCTGTCCAAGGTACCACTGGCCATACTTGTCTATTTAAATTTAAATGAAATAAAATTCAGATTCAGCTCCTTATTCACACTAACCACATTTCTAGCGCTCAGTAGCCACATGTGGTGAGGGATGCCATACTGAGCAGCAGAGCTGAAGGATGTTTCTACCACCAGAGACAGCCTTGTTGAATGCTGCTGCTCTGCAGTGTGGGGAAGGGTTGGGGAAGCACAGGGAGGGAACTTGAACCCTTGAGCATGGCTCCATGATCACCCTCCCAGGCCAGCCCATCAACCCCCATGGTCGCATCTACCCTGAGGAGATGATCCAGACGGGTATTTCTCCCATTGATGTCATGAACAGCATTGCCCGAGGTCAGAAGATCCCTATTTTCTCAGCAGCTGGACTTCCCCACAATGAGGTGAGGCCTGTGGTTCTGGCAAGCATGACCAAGGAGAAGCGACAGAGTGCAGGGAGACCTAGGCTGGTGGGGCCAAGCAGGCAGGGGCTGGTGAGCCAGGGTCACCAGCCTCCAGACTGGCAGTGTCCTCTCAGGGCTGCACAAGACTTCCTCAGTGTCCAGTCATCTGCTCCAAGCAGGTCTTCAAACCTCTGCCCCCCAGTGAGTGGACCATCACAGGCTCACAAGAGAGCCCATGGGTCATACCCAAGGTTGAAAATCCTGCTGAACTGAGCTGACAGCCCCCACCCACTGGTTCTTATAATAGTCTTGCAAGCCTACACACAGTAACCCCTTGAATGGCAGCCCCATGGCCACCTGAAGCCCCCCTGTATGGGCTCCCCACCCCACCCTCACCAAGAGCAGATAGTCCAGTTCCTCTCAGAACAGCTGCTGTGACAAGACTTCCAAGGACTCCTCCTCTGTCTCCTGCTGTGACCACTCCTGGATGTGCTGTAGCTCACCTCAACATGGTCTGGGTGCTTAGAAGGCATGGGCATCCACCTATCCTGGATCTGGACACAATATCTGGTAGCCTCACACACTGCAGGTTTATTTCCCTCTGAACTTGGGAGAACAAGACAACTTTGGGAAGGAGCTAAGGCCCAAGGGAGGAAGGGCCTGACTGCCCTGAGCCAAGTTGCTTCTCTGTGCTGAGGCAGCTGCACTTTGGAATTGCTACCCTGCCTACTCCTCGTGATAGGCATTCGCAGCCCTTTAGTAGCCACAGAATAAGGTGCCTCCCCCCTCCCCTGAGAAAGCCTGTCATCCTGGCCAGTCTTCTCACTTCACTGGGCTTGAGTCTCCCTCCAAAGGTCTGGTCAGGAGGACAGACTGGAAATTGTTCCAAGTGCAGGGTGCTCATTGTGGCGGGCACTGGGCTCTGGTTTTGATGTCCTACTTCCCTTCCAACCTGCTGCACCCCAGATTGCGGCCCAGATCTGCCGCCAGGCTGGGCTGGTGAAGAAGTCCAAGGCTGTGCTGGATTACCATGATGACAACTTCGCCATTGTCTTTGCAGCCATGGGGGTAAGAGGGGCTGGGAAGAGGGACAAGTTCTGGAGGCTATGGCAGGCAGCCCTATCTCTCTTGGCCACTGGCACAGCCTAATCTGATGGGGAAGACACAATCTTGCTCCTTGATAAGCTGTCAGAATCCAGGTCTGTCTAATGAAAGAGGCTCTCTCACAGGACTGAGATAAAGTATGACTGAAAGGGTGAGAGTGGGTTCCGTGACCAGAGTGGGGCAGTGTGTTCTTTGAGGTGCCCCATAGGCTGAAGGAGTTACAGATGTACCCAGGATAGCCTAGGGGAGAGCAGAGCCAGAGAACTTGCAGGGACAAGACAACTTTGGGAAGGAGGTAAGAGGCAGCCCTCACACAGGGCCCAATGGTAGGACAGGAAGGCTGGGAAAGTGAGGATGGCACTGAGCAGAGCTGGACCTGAGGAACCCTGAACCTCTCTTTGGGGGTCTGATGAAGCCAGGACTAGAACAGCACGCCCAGCCCCTCCCTTTTCAAGCCCCAAGACCATCCCAGTGGCCTTGGTATCTTGATCCCCACCTAGTCAGCCAGTCAGTTGACAAACTTTACTAAGAAAAGATGGAAGGAGGTGGGACCTGAGACCAGAGGGCCCTGCCTCCAGCCCTCCTTACTGTGTGTCCAGGTGAACATGGAGACTGCCAGGTTCTTCAAGTCTGACTTTGAGCAGAATGGTGCCATGGGGAACGTCTGCCTCTTCCTGAACTTGGCCAATGACCCCACGTGAGCTCTCCCCTGGTACCCATATTGACCTCAGATGGGCAGGCCCCTATCCTCTTCCAAGATGCAGAATACCAGGGCTCAGGGGAGTCTCAGAACTATAGGGATGGACCAGAGCTGGAAGTGGAAAACTTCAGAGTACAGACAGGAAAATGAAGGCCTAGGAAAGAGTAGTGATAGCTCATGGAGGGACAGGGAGCCAGACCACCACCCTGCCCACTGCCCCCAGCCCCTCTGTTCTTTCCACAGCCTGGTTCCAGCCAGGGTTCCTCATCTTTGTGTCTCTTCCACAAAGTCACCACTAATGAGATTATTGTCCGAAATGATTTATTTAGAAAAAATACTATTTTAAAAGTTTAGAAAATGTGACTTTGAACTTGAAGGTCAGGTGGATGAAAAAAAAAAAATTTTGATAAATCTACTTGGGTATTGAGGGTACTCCAAAAACTAAGTCACAAAATGAGTCTACAATGATATCACTTGGGGAAGAACCTTCAGGCACAGAGCCAGGAACTGAGTGCCAGGAGCCAAAGGCATGGTCCTCAGGGGTACTCATGGGTGCTCCACATGGAAAGGGGCTGCCAGGGTGAGCAAGCTCATGGGATGTTCACAATGAGTGTGCTCAAGTGTGGTGAGAGGAACAACAAATAACAAGGGAATCCTGAGGACCTGGATGGTGACCCATGTGTGAGTGCCCTGGGGCAAGGCAGAACTAGGGCAAGACCATATGCCCTACCTCACCCAGCCCTTCACCCAAAGGCCCAGCCATTCTCAGAACTCAACAGGCTTCCTGGGCCTGCTGTCTAGCCCCAACCCAACTCCTCTTCTGGCCCCAGCGTCTCTTTCCTTTTCTACCTTGAATAGCAGGGAGGACATGTCAGACTTGGCTGAAGGGTACTCACTCCCTGGTACCATGGCCTGAGCTGGGGGCTGGGAGCAGGGGTTCATTTTACTGGCTCTATGCACGACACCATCTTCCCAATTCACCTTCTACTCAGCACTGGGGCTAACTGGAACACAACCTGGACCACCAGGGTCTCTAAACATTGGCTGTACCTCCAGGATTGAGCGCATCATCACCCCACGCCTGGCACTGACCACTGCTGAGTTCCTCGCCTACCAGTGTGAGAAGCACGTGCTGGTTATATTGACTGATATGAGTTCTTACGCAGAGGCTTTACGAGAGGTGAGGGGTCTGGCAGGGGCAACAGATCCCTCCTTGCTCTACGAGGTACTATACCCCTGAGGTCACCCTTCAAAGTCACCTCTAAGCCCCAAGTAGAAGGGAGCTCCCCCACCCAGCCCTGCTCCCACACGTGAGTTCCAGGGCTGGTCTCAGCCTGACCCCTCCTCTCCTGTTCGCCACTCATTTCTTAGAGTGCTGAACCTCCCACCCATCCTTCCTTGTGTCAGCTTCTCTCTCCCTTTCTTACCCCAATGCCCATGGTATTGCAGGTCTCAGCTGCCAGGGAGGAAGTGCCCGGGCGACGAGGCTTCCCTGGATACATGTATACAGACCTGGCCACCATCTACGAGCGGGCAGGCCGCGTGGAGGGCCGGGGAGGCTCCATCACACAGATCCCCATCCTTACCATGCCCAATGATGGTGAGCTCCTCACTGCCCACTGTCCCCCACAGTGCCCTACCTTTCCCTTCCCACTCAGACACTTAAAGGGCCGTGCTTCTTCACATAGATGTGTGTAACTGTTCTCCATCAGAGCAAGGGACAGCACCCCTACTCATCAGTCTCGTGAGCAGAATGGAACCCAGTGGGTCCTGAGTGATGGAGACCTGGTTCCCATGCCCACTGAGGCCAGCACATTTTCTTGTAGATATCACCCACCCCATCCCAGATCTGACAGGCTTCATCACAGAAGGACAGATCTACGTGGACAGACAGCTTCATAACAGACAGGTACTGCCCCCTTCCTCCCCACTTCCTGCTCTCTCCACCACTTCTTGTGCTATGTCTCCCCAAGGATTAGGAGGGGCTAGGCCAGGCTACCCCAAAACAGGAAATAAGTAACTGGGTAATTTGTGTGATCCACAGAAAGAAGCAGGTCTTCCATAGAGACAGTCCTGGGTAGAATCCAACCTATCTGGCTGTGTCACCTTGAGAAAATAAATTAATCTCCCTGATTTCTAGGTTTCCTACTCTATAAAATGGAAATATTACTAGTTATCACACATATGGATTGTGAGGACAAAAATAAATTGGCATGCAGAATGTATCCCAAACCCAAACCCATTGCCATAGAGTTGATTCCAACTCATAGAAGCTAAACATATGCCGCTTCTCTTCCCTCTCCAGTGATGTGTTTTGGTGAGCAGAAAATAGTCATCAATCAACATAAGTAGATTATAAATAACATGTTAAAAGGTTCAGAAATTGTTTGTTCCGTATGTAAGAGAAAGGCAACCCATGACTTTGTCCTCTTTGTTTGGTAGGTTTTTCCTTTCTTTTTCTATCTATCGGTGTTTCATTCTGTTGTACGTAAGGTTGCTGTGAGTCAGAGCCTCAGAGCCGACTCAATGGCACCTAACTACAACAACATTGTTGTAAATATAAACAATATTTGCTAATCCAGCATTTTTCAGGTGTACAACTTAGTGATATCAATTTACCTAAATCATTTTGTGCAACCATCATGGCAGGTTCTCTCTTTGCAACTGCTAAATCTTAAGCTTCATCCTAGTTTTTGTTTAAATTATCAAAATTGTGAAATATGGGGGCTTTTGTTAACAAATGTCATATCATCTCCCCCATCCACTGTCCTCTATGTAGGATGACACATGTAGACACCTGCATCCTGCAGCTCTAAAAATTGTGGGAGATAAAAGAGGGCTGGCTGGCTCACCTCTGTGTTGCGTGAAGATGACTCTTCTGAGGATTTAGGGGGTGAGGAGACAAACAGGGCTGGGAAGGAAAGGAAAGTTTGGATCCTGTGTTTGCCACTCCTTTCTTCTGATCCAGATCTATCCCCCCATCAACGTGCTCCCTTCCCTGTCCCGGTTGATGAAGTCTGCCATTGGGGAGGGCATGACCAGAAAAGACCATGGAGATGTCTCCAACCAATTGGTAAGGACGAGAGGGCACAGGGGCTCGCACGTAATCAGCTGGAGGTTTGAGCCCCATCTGGACCACGAACTTTTTTCTCCTGGCAAAATTCCTCCCCACAAAGGGGTCCAGCAGCACAGCCAGGGTGGGGGCCATCGGACTCCCATGACCACTGATCGCCTGTGCCCTCCCTCAGTATGCCTGCTATGCCATCGGAAAGGACGTGCAGGCCATGAAGGCCGTGGTGGGGGAGGAGGCACTCACTCCTGAGGACCTGCTCTACCTGGAATTCCTGCAGAAGTTCGAGAAGAACTTCATCAACCAGGGTGAGGCACGTTGGGGCGTCCAGGTGGTACTTCCCTTCCCCAACTCCACCCCGCAATACATTGCTAACTCTTCTGCTCTGTTCCTAGGCCCCTACGAGAACCGCTCAGTGTTTGAGTCACTGGACCTGGGCTGGCAGCTGCTGCGCATTTTCCCCAAAGAGATGCTGAAGCGCATTCCGCAGAACGTTATCGATGAGTTCTACCCCCGCGAGAGGGCGCCGCAGGACCCCGCTGCAGACACTGCGCTCTAGACCCCCCTGCGCCCACGTTAACCCCTTCATCCCCTGCACCTGCCACAGCTCCACACACCGGAACCAATCAATTCTGCGCCCAGTTCAGCCCCCTTCACCTACCCACCTATCCACCCACTCTTTCCCCTAGACTCCCCAAAACCAACAGAAAGCCTGTATTCGATGTTTCGCTCTGCTAGAAGCATCTATATTTTAATTTTAAATGCACCCCCTCCCAAATAAGTAACTGAGGCGAAGAATTTATTATCTTAGGTGAAAACAAGGTTGGCAAAAACTGATTATTGTTGAAGCTGAGTGATGGGTACATAAAAAACCAAAAACCAAATGCACTGCCATGGAGTCAGATCCGACTCATAGCCACCCCTCCTTGGGTTTCCAAGGCAGTATCTCTACGGAAGTAGATTGCCCAGTCTTCCTTCAGAGGAGTGGCTGGTGGGTTTGAACCGGGAGTCTTCTGATTAGCAGTCAAATGCCTTAGGCACTACGTCACCAGAGGTTCATTAAACATTGTACTTTAAAATAAAAATAAAAATAGTGTTTTAAGAGGCATTAATAGAATTCCTTTTAGAGAGATGTTTATCTTTGCTAAGAATATCTTGATAAACTTTGCTGGAATGTGAGCTTACGAACAGCCAAGGCCGGGATAGAAGTGACCGACTCTAAATAGCTCCGTCTGAGGGATGCTGGGGAGGAATTTGGGTGACTGCAGAGAGGAAGGGAGGAGAGTTGCTGGAGAGATGGCCAGAGTGAGGGCCAGGGAAGGGAGCAAGGGGTGGAGTAGTGCAGAAGACTGAGGGAAGGCACCCAGTTATGAAATGTGAGAAGAGTATCCAAAAATCAAGATCTTGATGTTCCTTTAAGGAGTCTTGGTAGTGCAGTGGTTAATGTAGTTGGCTGCTAACCAAATGTTCAACAGTTCAAACCCACGAACAGTTTGGCAGGAGAAAGATGTGGGAGGAGGAAGATGTGGCAGTTGGCTTTACCATAGTACAAAGATTACATAAGAAACCCTATGGGGCAGCTACACTCTGTCCTGTAGGGTTGCTATGATTCAGAATCCACTTGACCTAGTGGGTTTGTTTTTTGGTTTGTATGTTCCTTTGAAAGCTGCCTGCACTTCTGTAATGTCATCCCCTCCTCTGTCTCTACTGCCCCATCTTCAATGAAGTCATAAATTCTTCCTAAGAGTGGAGGAGTTTGGCAAGGGTGGAACTTAAACAATTGGCTATGTCTCATTTCTGGGTCACTGTGTTGTGGAATGAGGTCAGAATTCTTGGATCAAGAGCTAGTACCAAAAGAGACCCTGGGAATATAATTCCCGTATCCAAAATGATTCAGTCATCTTGGGGAAAGATTTGGGTGTCCTTTAGGCATAGGGTTGTTTGGTTTTTTAAAAAAATAGCACTTTTATTAAAATATAATTCACATACTATATAATTGATTGATTTGAATTGTACACTTCAACATTTTTAGTATATTCACAGAGTTATGCAACCATCATCACCATAAATTTTTGAACCTTTTCATTATTCTATAAAGAAATCTTGAACCCACCCAGAGCCATTGCCCCTTAGTCTCCCTAGCCACAATCACTCCTCTCTACCTTCTGCCAAGCCCTAGGCAACAACTAACCTACTTTCTGTCCTTATAAATTTGATTATTCTGGACATTTCATATAAATGGAGTAATACAATATGTGGTCTTTTGTGTCTGGCTTCTTTCACTTAGTAAAATGTTTCCAAGGTGCATCCTAGTTGCAGCAGGTAACAGTATTTCATATTTTATTGCCAAATAATATCCTACTGTATGAATATACCACCTTTTGTTTATCCATCAGTTTACAGACATTTGGGTTCTTTGGCTATTATGAACAATGTTACTATAACAATTGTGTGAAAGTTTTTGTGGGGATATATGTTTTCATTTCTCTCAGGTGTATGCTCCTAGGAGTGGAATTGCTGTGTGATATCATAACTGTTTAACTTTTGAGGAACTGGCAGCCTGCTTTCCAAAGAGCTGCATCATTTTACATTCTCATCTTCTATATGAGGGTTGCAATTTCTCAATATGTTCAAAAACATTTATATTTTTAAATTATAGCTACCTTATTGGGTGTGTGAGGAGCTCGGCTGTGCAGTGGTTAAAGCATTGGGCTGCTAACCAAGAGGTCAGTGGTTCAAACCTATCAGCTGCTCCAGGGGAGAAAGATGAGGCAGTCTGCTTCTGTAAAGATTTACAGCCTTGGAAACCCTATAGAGCAGTTCTGCTCTGTCCTCTAGAGTTGCTATAAGCTGGAATCAACTCAATGGTGGTGGTTTTATTTGTTTAGTTTTTTTGGCAATAATGACTAATGATGTTGAGCATCTTTTCACGGGCTTATGCCCATTTGCACATCTTTGGAGAAATGTCTATTCAGATCCTTTGCCTATTTAAAAATTTGGTTATTTATCTTTTTATTATTGAGTTGCAAGACTTCTTTATATATTCCAGTCACAAATACTTATTGATGATTTGCAAATATTGTCTCATTCTAGGAGCAGTCTTTTCATTTTCTTTGTGGGTTTTTTTTTTTTTTTCATTTTAATAATGTCCAGTTTATCTATTTTTGTTTGTATATGTCAAATCTAAGAAACCATTGCCTAATTCATGGTCACAAAGATTTACGGCTATGTTTTCTTGGAAATTCTTACATTATGTCTTTGATCCATTTTGAGCTTTTTATTAGAACTTTTTATTATAACTTTATTATAAATGTGAATAGTCACTTGTCCCAATGTAATTAATTAAAAAGACTATTGTTTACTCAATGAATGTCTTGGTATCCTTGGCAAAAATCAATTGATTATTAATGCGAGGATTTATCTTTGAATTCTCAAATCTATCCCATTGATTTATATGTCTATCCTTATATCAATCTCATACTTTTTGAATCACTGTAACTTTGGGGTAAGATTTGAAATTGGGAACTGGCAGTCCCCCAACTTTAAGTTTCATCTTAAAGATTGCTTTTTCTATTTTCAATTCCTTGAGTAACCATATGAATTTTAGGTCAGCTCATCAATTTCGGCAAAGATTCTAGCTTGAATTTTGATGGAAATTGTGTTAAATCTGTAGCTTAATTTGGGGAGTATTTTCTATCTTAACATTAGCAAGTCTTCTGATCCAGGAATATGGGATGTCTTTCCATTTATTTAGGTCTTTAATTTCTTTCAACCATGTTTTATAGATTTCACTTCCTTTGTTACATTTATTCATAAGTAGTTAATTATTTTTATGCCATTGTAAATGGAATTATTTTCTTAATTTCACTTTTGATTATTTATTGCTAGTATAGGAATACAGTTGATTTTTGTGCATTGATCTTGTATTCTGCAACCTTACTGAACTTATTAGCTCCAATAAGTTAATAAGTTTTAGTGTTTTCATATCCAAGATCTTATTATCTGTGAGTAAAGATAGTTCTACCTTTCCCTTTCCAATATACATGCATCTTCATTTCCTTTCCTAATTTCCTTGGCTATAACTTCCAGTACAATGATAAATAGAAGGGGCAAGAGCACACATCCTTGTCTTGTTTCTGATCTTAGGGGAAAAGTATTCAGTTGTTCACCATTATGATGTTAGCTGTGGATTTTCACAGATATCCTTTATCAAATTAAGGAAGTTTGTTCTATTTCTAATTTGTTGAGTGTTTTATCATGAGACACACCCACCACCATCAAGTTGATTCTGACTCATGGCAACCCTATAGGACAGAGTAGAAGTACTCCATAGGGTTTTCAAGGCTGTAAATCTTTATGGAAGCAGACTGCCACATCTTTCTCCCATGGAGTGGCTGTTGGGTTTGAACTGCTGACCTTTTGGTTAGCAGCTGAATGCCTTAGGTACTACACCACCAGAGCTTTGTTTCATCAAGAAAAGGAGTTGAATTCTGTCCAAAGCTTTTTACATGTCTACTGAGGTGATCATGGATTTTAGCCCTTTTTTCTATTGATAAGGTATATTACTGTTTTGGTCCTCTGTTGTTGTTGTTATGTGCCATGGAGTCAGACCCGACTCATAGTGACTTCTCCTTGGGTTTCCATGGCAGTATCACTACGAAAGTAGATTGCCCCATCTTCCTTCCAAGGAAATACCACAAATAGGTGACTTTAACAAACAAGGATTTTATTCTCTAATAGTTTAGGAGGCTAGAAGTCCATGTTCAAAGTGCCAGCTCTATGGGCTGGGTGACGGCCCCTTGATCTTGGGCTTCAGTTCTGCCTCTTGCTCCCAGCCCATTGAAGCTGAAAGTATCTCTTAATTCAGGCAGCTGCTGGCTGCTGAGGCTGACAAACCCAAGGTTGATAAATAAAATGGCACTGTCCTAAGATTACCAAACAATATGGCAAGTTACTAATTCAAGTATAGAGACAGTCCCAAGATCAACAGGAAATATGGCAGGCTGCTTAATGAAAACTTGGCTACATGCAGGATCCAACCATGTCAAAAAGCTGCAGAGACCTTTCTAGAAGCCGCTGCTTATATACTGGAAGCAGACCACATCCCTAAGGCAGCTACTTAGCTGCTCCAGAAGAGTCCACCATGAAGTTAATTACCAATCTCATCACGAGGAATAACTACATCCAGCTGCCCAACCACTCAAAGGCAGGCCCAGCCAAGTTGACACATAACTAACAGAATTTATTGATTTTCAGATGTTAAACTAATCTTGCATTCCAGGGATAAATTTCTCCTGTTATGGTATGCAATCCATTTTGTATGTTGCTGGGTTCAATTTGTATGTAATTTGTTGAGCATTTTTGCATCTATAGTCATAAGAGATAATAGTCTTAGACTTTTTTTTTCTTATGTCTTTGTCTGATTTTGGTATCAAGATAATACTAGCTTTATAGAATGAATTGGAATTGTTCACTATTCTAATACTTTGAAAATGTTTGTGAAGAATTAATATTAATTCTTTAAATGTTTGGTAGAATTCACCAAAAATCTGGCCCTGGGCTTTTGTTTGTGGATAGTTTGTTTTAATTACTAATTCAGTCTCTTTATAAATCTATTCAGATTAACTATTTCTTCCTGAGTTAGTTTCAGAAGTTTGTGTCCTTCAGTAGTTTTGTCCATTTCACTTAAATGATCTGCTTTGTTAGCAAATAGTTGTCCATATTTATTACCTTATAGTCCTTTTTTCTCTTTAAGTTCTATTTCTTTTGTTGTTGCTTATACAGCAAAACATACACTACTTCAACAGTCTCTACATGTACAATTTAGTGACATTGATTACATTCTTGGAGCTCTGCAACCATTCTCACCCTCCTTTTCTGAGTTGTTCCTCCCTCATTAACATAACTTCACTGTTCCCTAAGATTCTAAGATCTAATATTCTGGGTTGCTGTTGTCAATTTGATCCTGTATAGATAAAGTAGTGTAATGCTCAAGTCAGACTTTTTTTTTTTTTTTTTTAACTAGTTAAGCTAAACTAGTGTTCAGTTCTAAGAAGATTAGGGGAGTATTTTAGGTTTAAGGTTTAAAGATGATCTTGGGGCAATAGTTTCAGGTGTTCAGCCCCCCTGCATAGCTCCATAAAAAAATGACGTTCTGTTCTGCATTTTCCCCTTCTTGATCAGGATTCTTCTTTAATAAAATGTTCAGTAATGGTAGACAGGTATTACCTAGTTCTTCTGGTCTCATGTCAAAGGAGACCATGGAGGTCTCCTTTGTTCGTGGAGGCAAGTAGTCACACATTCCATATCCTCCTCCTATTCCTGACTCATTTTTCCTCTGTTGTTCCAGGTGAATAGAGACCAATTGTGCCTTGGATGTCCCATGCAAGCTTTTAAGACTCCAGGCACTGTTCAATAAACTAGGAGATAGAATAGGAGCAGTAAACATGTTATTGGGCCAATTAACTGCAATGTCCCATGAAACCATAACTGTAAACCTCCAAACCAAGGAACCAAATCCCATGAGGTGTTTGGTTATACATAAGCAGGTACTCTTGCATTCAACAGTGTGGATCACAACAAATTATGGATAACATTGAGAGGAATGGGAAGCCTAGAACACTTAATTGTGTTCATGAAGAACCTGTACTTAGACCAGGAGGCTGTCATTCAAACAGAACAGGGGATACCACATGGTTTAAAATCAGGAAGGGAGTGTGTCAGGGTTGTCTTTAATCAATCTGCATGCTGAGCAAATAATCCAAGAAGCTGAACTATATGAAGAAGAATGCAGCATCAGGATTGGAGGAAGATTCATTAATGATCTGCAATATACAGATGATACAACCTTGCTTTCTGAAAGTGAAGATAACTTGAAGCACTTACTGATGAAGATTAAAGGCTACAGTCTGCAGTATGGATTACACCTCAACATAAAACAAAAATCCTCACAACTAAACCAATAAACAGCATCACAATAAATGGAGAAAAGATTCAAGTTGTCAAAGATTACCTATTACTTGGATCCACAATCAACACCAATGGAAGCAGCAGTCAAGAAATCAGACAACATTGCACTGGGGAAATCTTCTGCAAAAGACCTCTTTAAAGTGCTGAAGAGCAAAGATGTCTCTGAAGACTAAAGTATGCATTACCCAAGTCATGGTATTTTCAGTTGCCTCATATGCCTATGAAAGCTGGACAATGAATAAGGAAGACCGAAGAAGAGTTGTTGCTTTTGAGTTGTGGTGTTGGCAAAGAATAGAAAGTACCACCAACTGCCAAAAGAATGAACAAATCTGTCCTGGAGGAAGTGTAGCTGGAATGCTCCTTGAAAGCAAGAATGGCCAGACTTCATCTCACCTACTTTGGTCATGTTGTCAGAAGGGACCATTCCCTGGAGAAGGATATCATGCTTGATAAAGTGGAGAGTCAGTGAAAAAGGTGAAGGCCCTCAATGAGATGGGCTGACACAGTGGCTTCAACAATGGGCTCAAGTATAGCAAGGACTGTGAGGATGGTGCACAACCAAGCAGTGTTTTGTTCTGTTGAACATGGGGTCGCTATAAGTCAGAGCTGACTCGATGGCACCTAACAACCACAATAACTTTTTTTTGTCATTATTGTAGATCTATCTGTCACACAACTTTTGCCAAATCAACTTTTTACAGGTGTACAACTTACTGGCAGCAATTATAATAATTGACTATGAAACCCTATCTTTAATCAATGCAATATTTTCATTACCATTAAACCCTGTTTCCCTGTCCCTCTCAACCCTGGTAATCACTTGTAAACTTTGGTCTCTATACATTTGCTTTTCCTTTTTGTTTTTTTCAAGCTCTATCCATACTATAGCATGTATCAAGACTTCATTTCTCCTACTGGCTAAGCAATATTCCACTGTATATATGTACAGCATTTTGTTATCCATTCATCTGTTGATAGACATATAGGTTGTTTCCACATTTTGCCCATTGTGAATAGTGCTGCAGTGAACATCGGTGTAAAAGTCTCCCTTTGAGTCTTTGCTTTCAAATCTAGGAGTGGAATTGCTGGGCCATATGGTAGTTCCATTGTGAGTTTTTTGAGGAACCACCGAACTTTGCCACAGGAGCTATATCACTTTGCATTCCCACCAGCAATGGATACGAGTTTCAATATTCTCACATCCTTATCAACATTTGTTATTTTCTGTGATATGCAAATGACACAACCTTGCTTGCTGAAAGTGAGGATGACTTGAGGCACTTACTGATGAAGATTGAAGAATACAGTCGGCAGTATGGATTACATCTCAAAATAAAGAAAACAAAAATCCTCACAACTGGACCTATATAAGCAGCATCACGATAAATGAAGAAAAGATTGAAGTTGTCAAAGACTTCACATTGCTTGGTTCTACAATCCCAATGGAAGCAGCAGTTAGGACATTAGACAACGCATGTTGTTGTTGTTGTTATGTGCCGTTGAGTCGGACCCGACTCACAGCGACCCCTCCTTGGGTTTCCGAGGCAGTAGCACTACGGAAGTAGATTGCCCCATCTTCTGCAAGGTACTTCTTTCAAGTGCTGAGGAGCAAGGATGTCTCCTTAAGGACTAAGGTGTGCCTGACACAAGCCATGGTATTTTCATTCACCTTGTATGCATGTGAGAGCTGGACAATGAATAAGGAAGACCAGAGAAGAATGGATGCTTTTGAGTTGTGCTGGCGAACAATGCTGAAAGTACCATGGACTGCTAAAAGAACTAACAAATCTGTCATGGAGGAAGTGCAGCCGGAATGGTCCTTGGAAGCCAAAACGGCCAGACTTTGTCTCACCTACTTTGGTCATTGTGATAGTTGGAGTTGTGTGTCAATTTGACTGGACCACAATTCTGTGTGGTTTAAGCAGTTGTGATGTGGGTTGTTCCAGTGATGGGATCAGATGTATATGTTTTGAGCAGCCAATCCATTGAAAGGGAGTTTCCCTAGGGGTGTGGCCTGCTTCCATATTTATGGACATCCTGGGAAAAGAGACACTCTTCTGTGGATCGGTATTCTGTTGTGCTGCCTACAACAGTCTGTGAACGAACAATCCACCATTCAGCCTGGAGATCTTGGATTCATTATTCGTTGGAGTCCAATAGCCAGTATACTTCCTGTCAACCTTGAGCTCCTCAGCCCCTGCAGCTGCATGAGTTGGGAAAAGACTCCAGCTTGATGTTTGATCCAAGAACTTTGGACTTGCCAGCTTCTATAAGTGTGTGAGCCATTTTCCTACGGTAAATTTCTCTTTCTCTATATATATAAGCTTCACTGGTTTTGTTTCTCTAGAGAACCCAGTCTAACACAGTCATGTTGTCAGAAGGGACCATTCCCTGGAGGAGGATGTTGTGCTTGGTGAGGTGGAGGGTCTATGAAAGAGGAGAAGGCCCTCAACGAGATGGATTGACACAGTAGCTGCGATGATGGGCTTAAGTATAGCTAGGATCATGGAACTGGAGCAGGACCAGGTGGTGTTTCGTTCTGCTGTGCATAGAGTCGCTATGAGTCTGACACAACTCTATGGCACCTAACAACAACAACAAAAATTTCTAATTTATTGCTCTATTTTTTCAATGATGCCCAAGGGCATACACTGCTCCATAGTTTGGTCCAATTAAACTTGGACCCCTTTGCAGGTAGTTCTTTAATTCAGTCTGTGAGAAGTGTTCCTCTTAGCTGTCTCTTTCCCTGATTGTATTAAATTAGCTAGTCTACAGGTTAGCTTGTTGCTTTTAATAGCTTATCACCAAAATTTCCATTGGTTTCAGAGCACCCTTAGGCTTCAACTTGTCCTGTTTGAAACACACTGTTTCCAATAAAAATAAAGTCAATTCCTTTGGGAAGAGCTTTGGAGCTCTCAATTCATATAGATTAACTCTTCACCCGAGCATACTTGAGTTCCTGCTCTGGAGCTGATGGCAGGGATAATTGTCCCCTTCCCTAACAGTGAGGAGCTCTGGTAGTGTAGTGCCTAAGGCATTTGACTGCTAACCAGAAGGCTGGCAGTTCAAACCCACCAGCCACTCCGCAGAAGGAAGATTGGGCAATCTACTTCCATAGTGATACTGCCTCGGAAACCCAGGGAGTGGTTGCTATGAGTTGGATCCAACTCAAGGGCAGTGAGTTTGTTTGTTTGTTTTCTCTAAGAGTAACACTCCAGCTTTATGAACATGACTCTGAGTGGGAACAGTAACCTCTGGTATTCTCAGCTTGCCTTTCCCAATATTGAACCTCTGTCCTATGAGAAAGCAAGTAGGGGCAAGGGTGATCAGGACTCTAATGTTCTCAGTGTGCCATGTCTGAGGTCTAGCTTCTTGTTCTATGTGTGAGGGTTTGGTGAAGGAAGGGAGCCTCCCATCTCTCAGCTGCGCTCACCAGAATTTAGCCTCTACAACTCAGAACTTGAGGAAGGGAGAGTTGAAAACATTGGTGGCTTGCTCCTCCCAGTTGTTGAGGAGAGAAGGAGTACCATTTTCTTGGCCACACTCACCTGACTTGTAGCTTCAGTCATCACACTGAGGAGCTGCGGAGGGAGGGAAGATTATTGGCTCAAGTGCTATAGATGTTCATTGTTCTTACTGAGATTTAGTAAATTTTCTTGAGTGTTTCCTTGTTTGCTGTATGCCCGTAGTATAATTTCCAGAGACTTTAAATGGTAATTGTTGTTTTTAAATATAATTTTCACCAGTTGGTTGTTTCATGGGGAGTGAGTCCATAAAATTCATGTTGCCACTCCAGAAGTAGAAGTAGGACAAAGGGGCTTGAGGCAAAGTTATTCTAGATCTTAGCAGCACAGAAAACACTGGACATTTTGGGTCCTATCTTGGATCATTTGATCTAAGCATGATATTCAGCTGCTCTGACTAAATAACCTACCTAGAACTGAGCCTCAATGCAACTGATCTATGAGATTGGTGAAGGGAAAATACATCAGTTCAGCTAGGGTTCTGCTGGTCCTTTGGAACTGTTCTGAGGCTGAAGAAAACAAACAAAAAAACTCACTGCTGTCAAGTCGATCCTGACTCATAGAGACTCCTCCCTGGGTTTCCGAGGTGGTATCACTAAGGAAGTAGATTGCCCAGTCTTCCTTCCGAGGAATGGCTGGTGGATTTGAACTGCCAGCCTTCTGGTTAGCAGTTAAATGCTTTAGGCACTATGCCAGAGGCTGAAGGAAAGGACCCATTAATATTCAGGATATTCACTGAGAACACTGGGAAGAACAGAGAGGGAAATGAACACACAACTTGGGAATCTAGTGTAAAAGATATGACTTGCTATTTCTGTCCTGAGCAAATCCCTCATCCTTACCACATGGTACCCAGATACCTGCCTTCCTCCAAATCTGGTTCCTTGAGGTAGGCAAGGAACCAACTTTCAAGCCAACTTCCTTTTTCCCCCAGATGGGAGTGTCTACTCCATCAAGGCAACATTACCCTCCTTCCACAACTACAAATGAATACCCCGGGGTGCTGACCTAAAAGTCAGTCGTGTTTGTTGTGTGCTGCTGGGACAATTCTGACTCACAGCAACCCTATAGGACAATGTAGACTGCCCATAGGGCTTCCTGGGCTGTAATCTTCATAGGAGCATATCACCACATCTTTTCTCTCACAGAGACGCTGAGTGGGTTAGAGCTGTCAGCCTTTCAGTTAGCATGAGCACTTAACCACTGCACCTTGTTACCACTACACCAGAACGCAGACCAACCAGCAGAGGACTCCAACTGCTTACAGCCAAGATCCCTTGTCTTCTGCTCCCATCCTCAGGCAAGCACCCTGTAAGGCCACAATGAAAGCAAGTCCCTACCTCCTCCAGTCCCAGGCCCATTTGAGAGTATCCCCTGCTCAAACAAACTTGCCCCAGCACTTAAAGCTTCTTTAGTTTCAAGTCCCTTGCCATTTCCCTGAGGTACACACTTGCCCTTAGGAGAGCAGCAATAGGACAGGTTTCCATGTCCCCTGGGGCTTCACAGTCCCCAGCTGCACACAGCTCCTTTCAGGATCATGTCATTGGTCCCAATTATTTGACCCTTAAGAAGATTTAACCTCAGGAGATTATTGCTAATCAGGCTTTAATAGAAAATGACAGAAACTCAATTCAAACTAGTTTAAGCCTCAAAAGGAACCAGAGGTGCCTTAGAGAGGTGAGGGGCAAGGGGGAAGAGCAGAACTTGAGCCTTGGATCTGGAGTGTAGAGAGACGACACATTCTCTATGTCTTGTCTCCACTTCTGTCAGTGTGTCTCCTCCCCTCAACTTTCCATCTCCCTTGCCTGACAGCTGCAGAGATCACCTGCCTGGAGCCATATTCTTACCATTTCCTCCTAGAGAGGAAATCAGATCTTTCCCTGGAAGTTTTCTGCTGTCTGCCCTCCCCATAAAGAGCTCTGGTGGTGGCATAGTTAAGTACTCCCCTGCTAACTGAAAGGTTGGCAGTTCAAACCTACACAGCTGCTCCAAGGGAGAAAGACCTGACTGGCTATCTGCTCCTGTAAAGTAATAGTCTAGAAAACCCTATGAGGCAGTTCTACTCTGTCATATGCGGTTGCCATGAGTTGAAAACCTATTCAGAGCACCTAACAACAAGCCCTCCCTATCGTCCCACCTCTGTTGTTCTACCAGGCACTGCCTCCCAGACCAGCTGCACGGCTCTGGCCAAGGGGTCTTTAGGGTAGGGCATCCTTTCCTCCCAAGGCTTCTCCTCCCTCAGGATCACCTGCACCCTGTAGCCTCTCCAGAAAGGGGACTGAGGCAGAATGCCTCAATGTGACTCTCTACCCTGGCTGCACATGAGAATCCCCTGGGTAACTTTACAGAACACCAATGTACAGGCCCCAAACCAGATTGATTAACCTCATAGGTGGATCACCCAATAAGTAAGGTAAACATAGCTTACTTGTGCTTATTTACTTGTCTGTAGTGAACAATTTCACCTGGGTTTTAGCACATCTTTGTAGTTAGCACGATTTGCTGGTTTTTAAGGCACTTGGGAGGGGTGCTGACCACTGAGGATGGAGGGAAGTGAGTGCTGAGGTTTTCCTGGAGACACGTTTCTGGGTGGAGAATTTTACTTTTTGTCCCTCCTTGAAAGTCATTATGGCTTGAAGAGACCCTCTCCCCTCCTTCTTAGATTTCCCCAAGGGAAATAGCTGCATGTTAAGGTACAGAGAGAAGAAAGTGGTGAGAAGTGGGAGTTGTAGTTAGGCATACCCAGAGCTGATCCCAGGGTCTCAGTAGCTCTCTGATATGCTTGGGGTCATCCTCCAGAGAAGTAGTGGGATATGGACAGTTAATAAGGCTCAACATTGATTCAATAAACATTGATTGCTCCACCATTATGCTGTGAAAAGTTAAAAGGCAAACTAAGGAAAGCATTGACAACAAATATAACATACCAAGGGCTAAAAAATATCAAACCCAACCCATTGCACTGAGTGCGTTCCAACTCATAGTAACCCTACAGGACAGAGCAGAACTGCTCCACGGAGTTTTCAAGGCTATAAATCTTTACAGAAGCAGACTGCCACAGTTTCTCCCACAGAGCGACTGGTGGGTTTGAATTCAACCATTTGGTTAGCAGCTGAACTCTTTAACTACTGAACTACCAGGGCTCCTTTTACTAAAGGGTTACTAAGTTATTAAGTTTTATAAATCAATAAGAAATACATCAAGACCCTGAGTCAAGGAAAGGTTTATATATAGAGGAAAACTTTCTTTGTTGGTTGCCAGGGATTGGAGGGGAGGAGAGGGAACACTGAAAAAAAAAAAATGCACTGACCCATGTCACTTTGTTGTTGTTGCTGTTATGTGCCATCGAGTTGGACCTGACTCATAGCGACCCCTCCTTGGGTTTCCGAGCCAGTATCACTGTGGAAGTAGATTGCCCAACCTTTCTCTTCCAAAGAGTGGCTGGTAGGTTTGAACTGTCAGCCTTCTGGTTAGCAGTCAAGTGCCTTAGGCACTATGCTTCCAGAGCTCCCCATGTCACTTTAGTTTTGTGTATTTCACTATACATAAATTATATTTCAATAAAATGCATTAAAAAAAAGTATATAAAAAATACATCAAGACCCTGAAAGAACAATGTGAATAAACAGCTCACAGATGAATTAATTAAAATAAATATTATAAATAAAATTTTATTTTACTAATTTTTAATAATAAAAATTAATGCTTAACTCTTGCTAGTAAACAAAGAGTTTAATAAAAATAGAACACAACTTTCACAACCACACCAATAAGCACTGATTTTAAATCACAATATCCAAATGCTAAGGATGGTTTGAAGAGTTCTGCTTTTAATAACAACAAATTCATAGCACTTAGTCCCCTAGCACCATTGTCACTGCTTATACTGCTGCACTCTTTATGAAGCAGGTACTGTGTGATCCCAATTTGACTGATGTAGAAACCAAGACACATCGGCCCAGTAATTTGCCCACTGTCAGTGAGCCTTTCACTGCAAGTGGAAGTATGGACGAGTATCAGACCTTCCTTGGAGGGCGCTTTGGAAACATGTATCAACAGCTAGAGAGCCCTGATGGTGCAGTGGTTAAAGCGCTCAGTTCTAACCAAAGGTTGGCAGTTTCAACTCAGCAGCCTCTCTGCAGGAGAAAGATGAGGCAGTCTGCCTCCGGAAGATTTACAGCCTTGGAAACCTTATGGGGCAGTTCTACTCTGCTCTATAGGGTTGGTATGAGTTGGAATCGACTGGAGGGCAGCGGGTAGTTTTTGTTTTCTCAACAGCTAAAAAATGTTCATGCCCTTTCACTTGGTAGTTCTACTTCCAGGAGTACATCCTAAGAAAAAAACAGACATGAGCCATGCTTTTAGTAACGCAACAAACTCAACGCATTGCAGTCGAGTCGGATCTGATTCATAGCGACCCCTCCTGGGTTTCCGAGGAGGTATCACTATGGAACTAGATTGCCCAACCTGCCTTCCGAGGAGGGGCTGGTGGGTTTGAATCGCCAGACTTATGGTTAGCAGTCAAATGCCTTAAGCACTACGCTACCAGAATTGCAGCACATCTATTATGATGGGTGGGCTATTGTTGCGTCATAAACGTTATGTTTATAGTGTGTGAAACTGAGCGTTTCAGTATGTGATACTGAACGCTGAGTGCGAGTTCACCTTGTGCTAAATGAAGAGGAACCAAAATATATCTATGATATGCATATATATATCCCAATAGTCTTGACTTCTGTGGGTGGTGGGATTGTGATTTTTTAATTTCCTCATGGTAGTTTTCTGTTTTCCACAATCGGCATCTATTATTTTTGTAATCAGAAACAAAAGATAAATGTCTTTTGTTGTTGTTTGTGCGTTTGACTCCTGAGTTTCTAAGATCAGCGGGACAGAAAAGTTGTGGTGGGGAAGTTGGATCGGGAGAAACTGCCCTGAGGGGCGCCTCCACAGAGCCAAGCTGAGGATTGGGAGAGGCAGGCGGGTGACGGTGCAGGAGGCGTGTGGGCTCTGCTGCCCTCGCGCGAGGGAGGGGCTCTTCGCTGACACCACGCAGGTAGCGCAGGTCGGACAGTAGCTGAGGAACAGCCTGGGGGTCCCGGGAGGTGGGGAGACGGGCACCGCCCGCCCCCGTGGCGCGGAGTTACAGCCGTCTGACGACCCAGCCTCCTGACAACTCTGCCGGGACTGGTGGGGCATCCACAGCTCTTGACTCGGGAGTAAGTGGGGGGCGTGGAGCCCAGTTTCGGCCAATTCCATGTGTCCATGAAGCGGATGGAGAAAGCGCCCTCGAAGGTCACCTGGGGTGACTTGTACTCCAGGCAGTCCAGGTGGGACCGGGGGGAAAGGTGGCCTGGCTGCCGATGCACAGGCAGGGGCGTGGGATACCCACTCAGCATCACTCTGTGTTCCTGGAGGGGCAAGGCCTGGGTGGGCCGGGAGTGATGCTGGGGAGCGAGAAGTCGGGGAGCACGCCTCGGCCAGACCCTGGTGAGCCGCTTCCTCATGGCCTTCCAGTCTAGCCAGGCCCGGCCTCACCTCCATAAATACCTCGAGACACAAGCAACTGCCCACTTCCACGTGGGTGTCCCTCTGGAGTGCCAGCCCTAGCCTCCCCAAAGGGGCAGGCATCTCAGGGCACCACCCCTCGACACGGCAGCCCTTTCCTTGCTCATCCTCTGTCCCGTGTCCACTGTAGCCTGGGTGAGGAGTCCGACCAGAGGGCAATTGGGAACTACTGTGAGTTATTCGCTGCTGCAGTGGGCAACGTAGAGTGGTTGCGGTTCTGTCGGAATCGGAGCATTGGGGAAATTCCGGCAGACAGTAAGGTAAGCAATGCTTTGGAGACTGCCGGCAAGAACCAAGATCCCACCCACCCTTCAAAGAGCTCCTCATATAAGGGTGTCCTGAAGATGCAACTATAGAGCATCCAGACATGCCCTTTTCTGTATGTTGTTGTTATTGTTGTTATGTGCCGTCGAGTCGGCCCCGACTCATAGCGACTCCTCCTTGGGTTTCCGAGGCAGTATCACTACGGAAGTAGGATTGCCCAACCTTCCTTCCGAGGAGTGGCTGGTGGGTTTGAACCACCAGCCGTCTGGTTAGCAGGCAAGTGTCTTAGCCACTATGCTACCAGAGCTCCCCTTTTCTGTATAGATCATCCTAATTTCACCTTATGGCCAGGGAAGGGCCACTTTGAGTGAGCAGGTAGGTGAGCTGATGAACACACACCTAGAGTTGGGGAGGGTAATAAGCAATTTCCAAGGGCACTGGGACAACCCCAAGGAGTTGCTATATAAGCTAGGCTGTGGACTCTCAATTTCTGCTCAACCTCCACCTGCCCTCTTCTGGTCCCCACAGGGCTTCACCGCCATCCACTTTGCAGCCCAGCGAGGCAAGCTTGCATGCCTACAGATCTTGGTGGATGAGTACAAGTTTCCTGTGAACCAACCCACCAACAATGGCCAGACCCCCTTGCACCTAGTTATCCACAGGGACAACAAGACCATGGTCCTCCCCTGCATTCACTATCTGCTCAGGAAAAAGGCAACTATCAATGCGTGAGTCCAACTGGCATCAAGAGGGTGGCCTATAGGTTGGATGGTAAGAACCCCTCTTCCAGGCAGGCAGGCAGGCAGGCCTATGCAGGACAGGCAGAAGGGCTGTTGGAGGTGACAAAGATTGGGTCCCACATGAATCAGTCAGTGCACCCATATGGCATAGTAGCTAAGAGATTGGGCTTTGGAAAAAGACAGTCCTAGTTCACATCCCAGCTTTGCTACTTGGAGCTCTGGTAGCATAGTGCCTAAGGCACTTGACTGCTAACCAGAAGGCTGACAGTTCAAACCCACCAGCCATTCCTCGAACAGAAGGTTGGGCAATCTACTTTCGTAGTGATACCACCTTGGAAACCCAAGGAGGGGCCCCTATGAATCGGGTCCAACTTGACAGCACATAACAACAACAGCAGCAAACACCAGGACCTCGGGCAAATCACTTTACCTCTAAGCCTCATTATTGTGGTTGCCAAACTTACCTGTTCATTGGGATCAACTAGGGAGCTTTGAAAACACAAAAGCATGTGTTTCAACCCAGAGGTTGTAATATCTTTTGTATCTCTTTTTTTGGGGGGAGGGGTGTCTTAAAGGATCTCCAGGTGTTTCTAATTTGCAGCCAAGCTTGGGAACCACTGAATCAGTGTATTCAACTGAAATGTTGAGTACTTATCACATGGGACTATTGTGATGACTGAGGAATGCATGGAAAGTGCATGGCATATAAGAGACTGTAGTCATTCAAAATATTTATTGAGCATGAATTGTATGCTAAGCACCATGCCAGAGTTGGAGCACACAGCAAATTACCAAACTAATAAATGAATAAAATAACAGCAGATGGTATTTTTTTTTTTTTTTTTTAAGTAAGTGGCTATGAAGGGAATAAACAGGGTGATAGGGCAGAAGTTCTAATTTGGAAGCAGCTGTCACCTCTAAGAAAAAGGAGCTTGGGTGGCACATTACCTAAGGTATTTGAGTGCTAACTAGAAGGTTGGTGGTTCAAACCCACTAGCCAGTCTGTGAAAGAAGATAGGGCAATCTACTTCTGTAAAGATTTACCACCTTGGAAATCCAATGAGAGGGTCCCTATGAGTGGAAATAGACTCAATGGCAGTGGGTTTGTTTTTTGGTTTGGTCACCTCTAAGAAGGGGACATTTAAGATGGGATTTGAAGACTGAGACTAAGCCAGCCATGCAACGAGCCAGGGAAAAGTGTTCCAAGGGAAAAAAAAAAAAAAAAAAAACCTCACTGCCATCAAGTCGGATCTGATTCATAGCAACCCCTGCTTGGGTTTCTGAGGTGGTATCACCAGAGAAGTAGATTGCCCAACCTTCCTTCTGAGGAGTGGCTGGTGGGTTTGAACCACCAGCCTTCTGGTTAGCAGTCAAATGCCTTAGGCACTACGCCACCAGAGCTCTTAAAAGTGTTCCAGGCAAAGGGAATACCATGCATAGGGCCCACGTGTTAGGAAGGAGTGGGGCAAGGTCAAGGGAAGAGAGGGAGGAAGAGACTCTGCAGGCCTGTGATCATGGCAAGTCAGTGATTGGTTTAAAAGTGGATAAGACAAGTATTCCCAGCCAGCTCTCCTTCTAGCAGTTCTTAACTGTCATGAACCTCATATAACCTCTTGTCATCAGACTTTTACTGTTGCTTTACTCTAATCTCTTCTATAGCAGAGGAAATAGAAATACAAACAAGAGAAGGAATGTGGTCCGGGTCACTCAATGGGCTAGTGGCAGAGCAGGCCCTGGAAATCGGTTGGCCACATATCTGATGGGTAGATGCTTTCTGTCTTCTCTTTCTGCTTTCTTTCCCCACTACAGTCAAACACAAAATGGCTATACGCCCCTGCACATAGCAGCCCGGGAGGGCCTACTGAGCTGTTTGAAGGTTCTGGTAGAGAATGGTGCCAATGTCCATGCCCAAGATGCTATGGGCTGCAAACCCATCGACTTCTGCAAAATATGGAACCACCGTACCTGTGCTCGGTGAGGGTGTAAGAACCACCCACAGCCAGCTACCCCCTTCCATCTGTCCAAGTCCTTTTCGTAAGGCCCTCACCAAGGCTAAGATTTAAGAGTCTAGGAAACCAGATAGCTTGTCTTCTATGGGCTGTGGAGTAAGTCTGCTAAAGTGGCGCCCTGCCCAGTGTGTTATTCCATAGGGCCTCACCCCAATGAGTTTAGCACTCCCTCCTTTGCTGCCCAGGGCCCCTGGTTCCTCAAAAGAAGGGTGGTGATAAGGCCATCAAACACTTTCCTCTCTCACCTCAAAGGAAGTAGTTAGCCAGAGGGCCCTGGGAAGTGAGGTTGAGTCATCTTGCTCATCTCTTCTGTCAGCTCTCTCCCACCCCCATCTAGGCACTCAGCAGTTGGCTGTTTTCCCAACCCAGAATGAAGTTCAGTCACTGTGGGATGACACATCCCTATCTTGGCACCAGGTTCTTGAAGGATGCCATGTGGAAACGGGACAAGAAGGACTTTGCCCATGAGATGGGGAATCTGAAGAGGCTCAAGGACAGGCTGGTCGTCTTGGAGCAGCATTACCTAACTGAGTATCACGTAAGGGGTAGGCTGGGCAGGGGTGCTAGGTATCAGATGCTATCCAAGCATGTGAGCAGAGGAGGCAGTGACCCACACTGTATGGTTAGAAGAATGGCTAGAAGCATTCCCACCCAGAAGGACTCCTCACTTCCCTATACTCTGACTGAAATTCCACCATTTTAACCTCTTTTAGGTCAAGTCCTGTCCTTGTTAAAAAAAGGAAATACTGTACAGCTTAAGGTACCAGTACCAGTTGTCGATAAGATCCCAACTCATGGTGACCCCATGGAGCTCCCCTTAGTGCACGACCTCCCACTGGACAAGGAGAACCTGAGACCTAGGCCCCGCCTTTATTGGGACTTATGTGCTGGTTAAAAAAAAAGATCCATCCTTCCTTCCAAAAGATACTGAGCATGAGTACTTTGTTCTAGGCACCTAAACCCTAAGGCTCCAAAGATGAACAAGATGTGGTTTCCACATTCAAGGAGCTTGCAAACTAGTAGGGGAGGCCCTTGTAGATTGTCTCTCATCTTCATTTCCCTAGAGCTAAGGGAAAGTCATGCTGATTGACTTAGATCTGAGGCAAGGCTGAGGGAATTACTATGATTGGCTTAACATAATCAGAGCCTCCTCCTGGAGCTGGGTCAATCTCCAAACCACCTTAGCAACAGAGGCTAGAGACAAAGAAAACAGGTTGGAGTGGGGGAGGTTCTGTGACAATAGGCCGAAAGTCCAACTCCAGTGGAGGCAAGGTCAGACAGAGAGCTAGACTGAGTCATCACAGCCCAGCCCACAGAGCCTGCCATGTATATCCTCCCCTACTGACTTCTCAAGGACCACCACTTCCAAGAAGCCTGAGCAGATTCGCTCCATCCAGTTGCAGGCATTCCAAACTTGTCGGCATTCTTCCAGAGTCAGAGATGCAGTTTGCACTTCTCGTTTGCCTTTTTTTCCTCAAAGACTCTGCTCGGGCAAGACATATCTCCACTATCAGATGGGGGGTTCCTTTGGTGGTGATAGGGGGTCATCTCCCCCATCAGACTAGAGGTGTTCCTGAGGGCAGAGACTGCTTTTCCTCTACCCTGAAGTTGGAAGCCTTACCTGCAGGAGGTTGTATCTCCCCTATGGGAAAATCTCTGTCTCCTCTATCAACCAAGGTGCTCATTTAGGGCAAAAGTTGTCTCCCTATCAAAACAAGTGTTCCCATAAGGCATGTGTTTCTCCCACCAACCTCCTCTGGGGCGAGGACTATATCTCCTCAGTCAGACTGGAAGATTTCAGCAGCTATAGCCACAGGCCCTTCTTGCACAGAAGCAGAGAGGGAACAGCCCTTCCTGATGATCTTGTGTCCTCTGTTGTTGCAGAAAGAGCATAAATCCCTAAATGAAGCCAATTTCAAGAACTGGCTCCACTGCAAGCTATTGTTGGCCCACAATACCAAGCAGGAGTCTGATGTCTTGCACTCAGCCACTGACCTCACAAAGATCCCCGAGAGCCCCGGGTCACAGCCTTCTAAGAAGGCTTTCCTGGAGGTGAACCTGCGATACTTGTCACAGCCAACACTGCAGCCTGTGGCAGCACCAGCACCTTTCCTGTGCAGGCCACCTGTAGTCAGGCGGCCCAAGGTGTGGGACCAAAACAACAACCCTGCCAGATGCCCCATCACCCAGATCAGCTACCCACAGGGCATCCGCCTGGGCGTGCAGCCAGACCCCACCCAGGAGCATGACTTAAGTAACTTCGTGAAAGTGAGCCCCGATAGGCACGGAGGTGCACGGCTGCACACAGTCACCGGCCACCTGGTGGTGCCCGTGCCCCAGCTGCCTTTTGAAGTGGTGGTCCGGGAGCTCTACCCCTCACAGAAGCCTTACAGGATGAAGGTGCCAGAGGGCTTCTATCCCAACAGCATAAAGGATGTGCCCCAGAAGCGGAGACTGGGCAATAACACCTTTTGCACAGACACTCTGGCCATGAACCTGCGTGAGACATTTGATGAAACCTTCCTGACAGCCCTGCGCGTTCATCAAGGACTCCCTGTCCTGCCCTCCCCCAAAGACTCCCCATAAAGCTATTTTGGTAGTCTCTGGCCCTGAGGCAGCCCAGTGAAGGCTGGCTGTGTCAATTCCTTGTTGCACACAGGAAGGAAGGGGGAGGTAGTATGCACTCTTGGCTCTTCACTCCCAAGCTCAAGGATAAGAGTCCCCCTGCCCTCAATAAGCTAATCCCAGGCCTTCCTTCTCTCCACAGAGAAATTTCTTGGGCCCCCCGGGGGATACAGCTTAGGAAAGAGTCCCAGGGCTCAGAGTGGGGTCAGTCACTTTCTGGGGCCCTAGCATTTTAAAAGTGACTTTGTAGTCCCCATTGCCCCCCTCCCCTAGCCCTACCACCCACCAGAACAAGGCTTTCCCTCTGAACCACTGGGAAATTCTGCTTCTTGTCAGACTAAGTCCTCCTTCCTGCTTCATGTTCCACGTCTTACTCTTCATCTCTAGGTCCAAAATGGGGGAAGATCTGTTAATCTGTCTGCCTGGCATGGACCTCCATGCTACTATGAGCACCCATCCCTTATTCTCAGCCACCACTGAGGTTTCTGCAGTTGAGGGAGGCACAGCATCAGTTTGAGACTCTGAAAGCATTTATACTTCCTCTAGGAAGCAATCGTGGATCCCCTGTTGTCCCCTGTACACATCACTGCAATGTAATCATTAGACAAACATTTATTGAGTGCTTTCTGTGTGCCAGGCAGTGGGCCAGGCACTGTTAATACAAAAACTGAAGGACAGTCCCTGCCCTCAAAGAGCTTACAGTCTAGTGGGAAGACAGACCAGTAAGCAGGCAAGTAAGCCCAGGGTGATCTCACTGATGGGGTGGTGGTGGGGTAGTGAACATTCAAAGCTGCTCACAGGAAGTGAAATCTAAGTTGACAGAGAAGATATCCAGGTTAAGCAGAAGAAAGGGAAATCAAAGTGGCAAACAGAGTGCACAATGGCATCTCTGGATACAGGAGGCTGGTACCCAGAGTACAAGAAGGAAGTGATGAAGCCAGAGAGGCAAGCGGGGACCAGGATACAAAAGTCTCACAAGCCATGCTAAGGGGTCTGAACTTTATCCTGACAGCAGCGGGGAGCCATGGAAGGTTTTAAGCAAGGGAGTGACTTGATCAACTATGCATTTCAGAAAGACAAATCTCGCTGTGGGAAGAGAAACAGGTGGCTGTCACAATAAATCCAGGTGAAAGTTGATGGTAGTAGAAGTGGCTCCAACTGAAATGTTAAGAAGGTAGACTTCATGGTTTTTAGAAATTGGATGTGAGGGCAGAAAGAAGAAGCAGGTTTCTGGTCTGGCTCTTGAGTGATCTTAGGGCCAAGACAGCCACAAAGAGGCAGGTTTATTAGGAAGCAACAAGTGCCATCTGGGTCATGAACTTGAGCTATGCACCCAGAAGTTCAGATGATCACGAAGGAGCTTGGGGCTGGAGGTCAACTCTCGATTCCTCAGCAGAGTCCTTGAAGCTATCAGCATGGATGGGCTCCCTGCCTCAAGAGAGAACCCTGAGAAGCCCCACTGTGCATTGGGCAAATGGAGAATCCTGCACAGGAGACCGAAAGGAGCAGCCAGAGAGGTAGGAGGAAACCCAGCTGAGTGTGGTGTCACAGAGGGCAGGGAAGTATGATTCAAGAAGCAGGGGGTGATCAGCCATGTCAGATAAAACATGAGAAGGGTCCATTGGTTTTAGTACAGAAAGGGCAAATGTAATCATTTGTCTAATGATTACATTGCAGTGATGCGTACAGGGGACAACTCTCCCTAAGAGAGCAATGCCACATCGTCTGGGCGAGGGACAAAGTGCACAACAGGGTAGAGCCCAGCCAACTGCTGGCCTGTTGGTGAGGATGACATTTGCTTCCAGTGTCCTCTACCTTGTCCATGTCTGCATAGTAGAAAAGGGCCTGGCAATCTCATTCTCACTGAGAAGACCAGCATGTGGTACTCCTCCCAGGGAAGGGGGAAGACTGGTATTTTTAAGAGAATAAAAAATGCTAAAGACAAGGAAATGAAGGGCTATGGTAGGACCTCAGGCATGATGTAAAGATTTTTAAGCACAGTGGCTTAAACGTACTCCATATGTGCAGTCTATCTCCACACTCGCCAGCCTGGCTTTGAGGTATAGGACATGGCCAGTAATGGCTCTCATGGGGACTTCATTCCAATATATACTACTGAGTACTTGAAAGGCACTGTAGTTGGAGTGCAAGGTCAACAAATGCTGGTCTGTGTCCAGGGCCTGGCCAGCCTTCTTAGAAGGCCGAGATCATCTCCCCAGGAGCCAAGAGCACACAGAAAAGAGGGCCAGGCCTGTGCACTCCTAGAGTGACAAATCAGTTCTCCCACTAGCCCCACTTCTTCAAAAGGAGGCTGTAGCCTGGGCTGCCTGGAAGCCAATTTTTATTTTCAGTTTCTCCTTGAGCCTGAGAGAGAATTCAGCCAGAAATCACTCCTTTTCCCCAGAGGAAGACTTATAAATAGGATATTGCAGATGTTCTGAAAATCTAAACCCCTCTCCTACCCCCCAGTTGACAGCCATGGATCCTTGGAGAAAGAAGAGATGGAAGCGCAGAGAGGGCCTTAAGAAAAGCTGCCTCCACTCCCCACCCCTCACCAGGCTCTGCTCCTCATCCTGCCCGCTTCCCACCCAGGGCTACAAGAATAGTCCTTTCAGAAGGGCAAGACCCAAAAACCAAAGGAAGAGTCCCTAGAGCAGAAAAGCCAGTTCAGTCCAGGGCCAAAGGTCATCAGGAAGAAAAGTAGATGAACTTTCTGGGGATTAAGGCAAACAGTGCCACCTAGAATCTTTATTCAAACGGGATTCAGCACTTGGACAGAAATCACAGTTCAATAACAAAAAGTACTTCTCTTGGAAGTGCCAAACCATGGCCCCTCCCCATGGCCATCTGTCTAGAGAACTTGTCACTGTCTGTTCTCCAACGTCACGACCCCTGCCCTGCCTGCCCCAGCAGAACCAAACCCTCCCGACCCACTGTGTAAGGGTGAGGGGAGGGCCACAGGGTACTCTGCACCCACACAACCAAGTGGACCATGGCCTCCTGGCTAAGCAGGCTCTGCCACCTTCCCTGTGCCCTTGGATGTTACAGCCTCTAGCAGTGTCAGGGCTGAACTGAGCTCCCTGAGGAGGGTGGGGATGGAAGCTTCACGGAGCGTCAAGGGGAGGAGGAGGGCCAGGGCTGGGGGAAGATGTCTTCCAGGCTCACAGCCCCAACCTAGTGCAGAGGCCCAGGGGCCTGACTCCCTCCTGATCTTGCCCCCATATCCCCTCCCCAAGGGGTTTAGTATATCTTCTGACGACTGGGTAGAATGGCCTCTTTGATGAAGGAGAAGACAACCAGGATCCCTAAGCGTTTGCCCCGCTTGCCTTTGGTGAAGTAATTGGAGACCACGTCATCTGTGGAGACACAGGCAGGGAGATGAGTGTGTATGTCTGAGTGTGAACCACAGTTCCTCCAGCATGAAGCCCATAACTCTCCACCACAGGACTGGGCTCTAGTACCCCTGCCGACTGAGGCCTTACTGGCAACCCCCAACCTTGGACCCACACAAGCGACCCTCTCCTCACCTCCTGGCTGCATGGTGGAGGGCAGGATGTTCTCCCCAGCTGACAGTGACACAAAGAATGCAAACGGGATTATCCACAGACAGAAAGTGAAATAGGCCAGGACCTGGCAACGAGAGAGACTGAGAAGAAGGTGCCCCCGGAGGTGCCAAGGGTGGTTCAGGTGTGGTTGCTGTATGTCTCAGAGTGGTGGTTAAGAGTTCATGGAAGGCCCCACATCTGACCTCAGAAGGGGACACCAGGGCCCAGGAAGCAGGGATAACACATCTTCAGGCACGGAGGTAATTCAGAAGGGAAAGGTGGAAACTGAAGATGACAGAGTATGGGCATAATCCTCAAATCTGGGTCACCAGGACAAGCAATTCCTCTGAACTAGATGAGGTATATTGATGGCAAAGCCATGACTGACCCATACTCCCCAAAGCAGGGATCCTGTCCTTTCCCTGATGGTCCAAACTGGAGGAAGGTGGGGAGAAATCCAGAGAGGAGGAAACCTTGGGAGGTCACTGGGAGGACTCAGGGACATTGCAGGTTCAGGGCTGTTCAATGTCCTTTCCTGACCTCAGGATGTTAGGCTGGAATCCATGGAAGGGGGACCTAAAGGACTCAGTGGAGAATACACCTTCCTGCTCCAGCCAAAGGGCTCCCTTCTATGCCTCATCCACACTGCTTTCTAAAATCATCTGTACTGTTTCTTTAGCATCTAATTCCTGAACAGACTCAGAGTTTTAAACCATACCTAAGTTTACAAAGCAAATCATGCAAGTTCTCATTACTCTCCCATCACTAGTAATAGTTTCATTTACCTAACACTTCTTACCTCTGAGAAAGGATAGTATTCCTCTGCAAAAAATTGAAATGCGAGGTAGTGATTCACCACCACTAACCCTGTTGAGGGAATGGAGAGTTGGTCAGTTTTGGGAAACAACATAAAGCTGGACTTTTAACCTTCCAAAAGCCCCTGGGAGTTGGGAGCCCTCAGTCTTGGTCTCTTGGTCCTGACTTTACACCCAACTCATAGGATGATATGAAGTATACTACTGTCCAGGACTCAGTTTCTCATTTGTCCAACAAGCCTACTTCAAAAGGTGTTTAAGAGTAAAATTAGAAGGTAGCCAAGAAAAAACTCAAAAAATCAAACTCACTGTCGTCAAGTCAATTCCAACTCAACAGCGACCACTCCTTGGGTTTCCGAGGCAGTATCTCCATGGAAGTAGACCACCCAGCCTACCTTCTGAGGGGTGGCTGGTGGGTTTGAACTGCCAGACTTCTAGTAGGTTGTGAAATGCCTTAGGCACTACGCTACCAGCACTTCCAAAATAATGAGTCAATTTCGACTCATAGAGACCCCTCCTTGGGTTTCCAAGTTAGTATCTCTACAGAAGTAGACTGCCCATTCTTCCTTCCAAGGAGTGGCTGGTGACTTTGAACTGCCAGTCTTCTGGTTAGCAGTCAAATAAATGCCTTAGGCACTATGCCACCAGAGCTCCTGTAGGTAAGAAAGCTCTCTCTAAATTTTATAAAAATAAGACTCCAGTGTTATATAATCAAAGCATCTTGAGAATTAATGTGGTTTTTAGTGGGTAGGAATCCTGAAGAGAGCTCCTCAAGGCCGTGGGTGGAGGGAAGTGACGGGTGTGCAGGTTAGACTCCCTCAAGAGATTCCACTGCAAACTGGAGAGCAGGGAGAAGTCCTCCTCAAATCAAGAGGGGCTCATTCCTCAGGAATAAAAGGGCCATTAAATGGTATGGGGTATAGTCTCAGGGTTCTTCAAAATTCAGAGGGAGGCGTCCATCCCTATCCTGCCCCAGGGTAAGACACCCAGGTTTGATGTGGTCCGTTTTGGACCCACAGCTCCTTTGTATGCAGCAGGATCTATGAAAAACAGAAAGCAGCTGAGTGCCTGGGGATACAGCCTGCTCAGAGATAGGTATCATGGCCTGATGCGACAGTGAGGTGAAGAGCAGGTACCAGAAAAGATATGTACCCCCAAACTGCTCATCTTTCACATACCTCACACCAACCATCGTGTCTCTTTTCTCATCTACTGTCTTTTCTAAGGCAAAAACCACACCTCTGCCATGCCTAGCCACACTCTAGGGCTATGGGATACTGGAAGATAAGATGGCATCTGATGTCTGCTATATCTTTCAGGAAAATTCTGTCAGGTATCTGAAGGGCAGACAGGGGAGTAACAAAAGGAAGCCAAAGGAACCTTCTGTGGGGTGGGGGTAAAGGGAAGAACCTCCTCCCTAGGAGCTACAGAAGGGCTCCCCACACAAACCCCTGCTGAACTAAACTTTTTGGTAAAATCACATCAGGGCATTCAGAGAAGTAACTAGTTCTAGTTTTAACATTGTGTCCTTAATGTAAGATTCTCACAGAAGCAGTAAAGTAGGTCTAAAACACCTCAACTCTATCTGATACCCTGACCAAGATGATCAGTGAAATCACAGGAGAAATGATGCTCCTGGTAATCAAGTACTTTCCAAAACCTTTTCCACAAATATCTATAAGCATCTACAATGAGCCAATTGAATCTCCTAACAGTTTAGTCAGGCACGCAATATCATCTTTGAACAGATAGAGAAGTGAAGGCCCAGAGAGGTAAGTGAGTTCCCAGGGACAGAACATGGTGGCAGGGATGAGGCAAGGCAGCCAGGGTCCTCCAAATGCATGTCTTTTTCTCAACACCCAGGCAGCTGCAGCCAATGAGAATGAGACTAGAAAAGGGGCCCCCATGAAGCATTCACACTAGTTTAGGATGAAGGGCAGACAGAAAACAAAGCGCTCTCTAAGACCAGTGTCTGAAGGGGGCTCACAGTTCCTAGAGGCACCTGTCTTAATGACATCTTTGAGCTGCAGCGCTACAAAGGGGGCCACCTGCCAGCTAGGAAAGGGTTTGGCAGCCTGGGGCCTTGCCTCAGCCAACCTACAACTTCTTCTCCATTCCCAAGCTCCTCTTCAAACTTATCTCCCCAGGAAAGCCCTCCCTGCCTGACAGGCTTCACCCAAACGTTCATCACTAGAGCCAGTGTGGGCTCTAGGCTCCTTGTGTGAAAATCTGTCTTCCCAATCAGCCTGGCCTGCTAGAGGACCTCAGTGATTTGCCTTCTTTCTCTGTATCCCCTTCAGTGCCTAAGGCTGAGCTGGGCACATCCAACCACCTCAGCTGCCTCCCTTCCTCTGTTCCCTCTCACCGCATGACAGGATGAAGTTAGGCGAGGTCAGCATGATGAAGGGGAAGGTCTGGAGGAGGCCAAAGTAGACGAGATTGGTGAAGAGGCCCACGCCGATCATGTAGGTGGGGAAGCGCTCAAAGACATAGAGGCCAATCAGCACAGCCGTGGAGAACTGAAACACCAGAGGCACACAGTTCAGGAAGCCTTTTCCAGGCAGCCTTCCTGGACTCACCCACCCCTGGTTCACTCTGGGCAGGACTAGTTTGTTTCACAGTCACAAGTCTAGCTTCCTCAACTATACTCTTAGCTCCCTAAGGGCAGCATCTTTTAATGTCATTTCTCACAATTTTTCGACAGTCCCCACAGTAACATTTTACATTGTGATCCGAACACATATACTCATATATATATGATCAGAGTTCAAATTTCAATTCTAGTCTTTTCGATTCCATTTTTTAAAAAACAATGTTGACCATGATCTACTGATGACACAATTCAGTAATAAATCATACCTGTAGTCTGAAAAGACTGAGGACTTACAGTTGTCAGGGCTTGACAAATGGCAGTTGGTTGAATGAAGTTCTAATTCCTCTATCACACCAACCAGCTGGGCCTCTGAACCCATAGCTGAGTGCTATGGTCTTGTTTCCACCACTAACTCCCAACCCCCGGCCACGACCAGAGTGGAAGAGGCTGAGGAAACCATGTGAGGGTAGATTCCACTTAGCCAAATGTGCACCACTCCCACCCCCTCAACCCAAGCCTCTTTCACAGCTGGTGGAAATCTATCCACCAGCAGTCACTCCTGTGGCTTTGCCAGCAACGGAAGGTAAGAGTGTCTCAGGAAACAAAGCCTCCTGTGAGGCCTGGGGAGAGCAGGGCCAGGCCCAGGGAAGGTGCTCTCCCCTTAGGACAAGTCATTTGATCTGATTAGAAAGAGGGCAATAAATGAGCACTTAAAACTATCCTTAAGGTTTGAAATGTGAACAGAGCAAGAGGCTAGAGACAGTGGAAGACAGCCAAGCAAAGGTAAAGCCCTGGTTGTGTCAACCAAGAATGTACACTCAGCTGTTACCTTAAGGAACAAAGAAGTAGGCCTGCAGTGAAGCAATGCCACTTGGGGAAGGAGGCCAGGGAAAACCTGGTCCTGAGAATAGACCCACAAGACAGGGTACAGTCCAGGGATGAAGATCAGGCATGTGGTTCTCTTAATAAAAACAGCAGGGATAGCTGTCTCACATCCATTCCATACTTTCCCCACTTCCTCCTTTTGACACACAGTGAAAAAGTGAGTGGGAAGAGCTGCCACTTACCCAGATCATGTATTTTATGATCCTGCTGGTGGCCACTGTGTATTCTTCAATCAGTTCTGCCAAGTAATAGAGTCCAGCCGCTGGGAGGAAGGGGAAAGGGGCAAGCAGGAAGAACATTAGCCAGGGCCACTCCCACCATCCCGGTCATTTCCCTCTCTGCAGCTGGGTCCCCCACAGGTTGGAGGTGAGGAACAAACAACCCATGCATTGCTCTTCAAGTCTAGAGAAGTAAACCATTATAAAAGTGACTTAACAAAAGATTTCATAAAAGGGAATGGAAGCCTGCATTTGATATCTCAACACAATGTTAACCTCTGGCTCAGAAAGCGGAATCTCATTCACTCCATAATTATCTGTTGGGCATTTAGTATAGGCCAGGCCTTGGGGGGAACAGAGAACACAGCCAAACAAGACAGATGAGGCCCCTTCCCTCATCAGCTGCAGTGAGGGATGCAGGAGGGAAAGCATGAGTAGGAAGGGGAATCAGACAATGCCAGTGCAAGAAATGCTACTTTAGAGGAAGTACAGGGCACTACTGGAATCTGAAATCTCCTAAGGAGGGCTTCCAGGAGGCGGTGAGATTTCAGTTGCGATCTGGAGTAGGAACCAGCCAGAAGGCAAAAGTGTCGAAGGCAAAGAGCCAAAGTAGAAAGGGGCCAAAGGGTAAAGGGTGGCGACATAGGTCGGGGGAAAGTTGGGCGCGGCAGGTCTGCGCTGGTGGCAGCGGCAGCGGTTGGCGGCTCGCGGGCGAGGGCAGGAGCACTAGAATCTGCCTCTCCCGGGCACTACTAGGGCGGACTCGGTACTCCTGGTACGACCCGCAGACAGGCCCGGCTGCTGGGGTCTGTAAGACCGGCAGGAGCAGGAGGGACAAGAGGAGGGAGCAACCAAGGCCGGCAGGGCAGGGGTCGCCCCGGCGCCCTCGCGAAACGACCCTCGGCGAGCACCGAAGCCCAGGCAGAAGCCCGCGCGGGCCGGGATCGCGCACTCTCACCGACGGCCAGCGTGATGAAGGCCACCTGGATGAAGAGCGACAGCCAGCTCAGCACGTACATGAACCACATGGCGCCCCCGCCCCACCGCCCCCAGGCCGTAGGGACGGGCCTGCGCGTTTGGGCTCCGGCGACACGGAGCCGCCGCTGCAGCCGCGTCCCCGCCCCGCGGACGGCCGTACGGCCGAGCGCCGCAGCCGAGAGGAGCCTGGCCCAAGCGCCGTCCCCACCCAGGTCTGGCCTAGCGCCGCCCGCCGGCACGGAGGGCCAACGGCCGCTGACCCGTGTGATGCAGCGCTGGGCGTCGCACCACTGCAGGCGACGGTGGGCGACAGTCCAGAGGCGGGACAGTCCAGAGACGCGGGGGCGAGACTCTAGTATGTTGTTGTTGTTATGTGCCTTCGAGTCAGCCCTGACTCATAGCGACCCCTCCTTGGGTTTCCGAGGCAGTATCACTAAGGAAGTAGGATTGCCCAACCTTCCTTCCGAGGAGTGGCTGGTGGGTTTGAACCACCAGCTTTCTGGTTAGCAGTCAAGTGCTTTAGCCACTATGCTACCAGAGCTCCTCTAGTATAGGAGTTCGGAATTCCCTGCACCTCTCCCGGCCACTGCCGCGCCAGCTTGCTTAGGGGTCCAGGGCAGGGGGTAGCCGCCTCACGCCTCCCCCAAACCTTCCCGCCAGAAGCTTCCTGGCATATTCCGCTATAGGACTCTCTTGCTACCGCAGGTAATGGACAGAGTTATTGACTGGTGGCGTAGTGCCTAAGGCATTTGACTGCTAATCAGAGGGCTGGCGGTTCAAACCCACAAGCCACTCCTGGGAAAGAAGGTTGGACAATCTACTTCCGTAGTGATACTGCCTCGGAAACCCAAGGAGGGCTCAGTATGAGCCAGGTCTGACTCCACGGCATTGAGTTTGGTTTAACATATGCCAGGCAGTGTGCTAAATGCTGTATGTAAATTATAGAAATTGATCCGATGATGCAGATCATTTTACTGATGTGGAAGCTGGGGCCAAGGGAGGTTACCTGGCCCCAAGTAACATTTCCAGGAAGCAAGACAGTCAGGATTTTGGGCGCCCTTAATTGGTCATCCTCAGGCTTAACACTACCTCTAAGCTAGGTTCCTTTGAGATACATTCCGCATCTTTGTATCGCTAGCATCTCGCCCAGTGCCGGGCACGCAAGGTGCCCAGTAGGCATTGAACACATTTACTGCACACCTCTGGGAGAGTTAGTGAACTGGCACAAAGAGGAACGGGGCTGCCCCTGTCTCAGCCTCCATCTAGTGGCTGAGACAGACATGTGTAGCTAGGACTCTCAACATTTTCCTTTTGGAGTCTGGTAGGTTTTTTATCTCAAAATAATATTTTTATATAAATAAAAAAATATTTAATACAAATAAATAAATAATATTTTAAATAAATGTATATGATTACAAACAAAAGCAATTATATTGAAATACAGGCATAAAATATTCAAATCTAATTTGTGATATAGTATATGTGTTTCTTTATTAATCCAGATCTATTGAAAAATCCAATAACTACCTACTTTAATGTCAAAGTGAGAATGAATGGAAATATTTTACCTTCAATCACGTAGGATGAGACAGGCACAGATACTGCTAACACTGCCGTGAGTTTGTTGCCTGCATTCATATAAAATGTTAAATTTCAGTTAGAGTTTGGGGAAAATAAAGATGGAAGTTTTCCCCTTCCAAATTTCCAGGCTTCTTGAATTTGTCCCCCTGCATCCCTGACCTCCATGGAGTCCTCAGATCCTGGTTAAGAAATTCTGAGATATGAATTAAATGAGCAGTGGGAACCTTAAAAAGGAGCTCTGGTGGCACAGTGGGCAAGGAATTTGGCTGCTAACCAGAAAGTCAACAGTTCAAACCCACCAGCTGCTCTATGGGAGGAAGATGAGGTAATCTACTTCTGTAAAGATTTACAGTTGGAAACCCAATGGGGGTTGCTATGAGCTGGGATTGACTCCATGGCAATGGGTTTGGGTTTTTTGTTTGTTTGTGGATCTTAAAAGACCATGTGCTTATTTGCAAATCTCTTCATTCAGCACTATAAGGACTGAAAATGACCTAAATGTTCATTAATAGGAAACTAAAGTACATTTTGGTATCTCATAAAGCGCAACCGTAAAAAAGAATGAGGATGCTCTTAATGTACCCATATAGGAGGATCTCCTTTCAAAAAAGGCAAAAGAATGGGAAGAAAGAATATATGGGCTCATTTCTTTGTGTAAAATATCTCTGGAGGTGTACATTAGAAAATGGTAACACTGCTGGTCTTAGGAAGGGAACTAAGGGCGGGGGTGAGGAAGATCAAGAGTAGGAGAGTTTCCATCTTTTTATATCTTTTAAACATTGATTTATGTAACCTATTGAAAAATGAAGCTTAAATTTATAGTGTTTATAGTCATGGTGCACTAAATTACTTAATATGACCCTTCTTGTTGTAGTCACTGTGACTCCTCAATAATGATTGGGTGAAACTATGCAAATAAGGTGCTTGTGGCCCACCAGTGGGATTGCACAGCATGTTAATAATGCAAATTAGGTGTATGGAACTCTAATGAGGGATTGGTCAGTTTTGTCATCCTGCTAGGTTTAAAATGAGCCATCTCAGAGGCAGAAGAGGGGTCCTTACTACCATCAAAAAGAGCCAGGAGCAGAGCTCATCCTTTGGGCCAGGGGTCCCTGTACTGAGAACCTCCTAGATCCAGTAGACAGTTGTAATCCTGGAGACAGTGAGAAGTGGCAGCAGAGAACCACAGTAGAACCAGGAGACTGGTTTGAGAGGGTGTGGCAGCCTTCCAACTCACAGAATGAGGTGGCTACAGTGGGTGTGTTGACCTATGAACTACAGAGCAAAGTGAGAGAGCTGGGCACCTTCGGGCAGCAGGTTTGCTGGCCCAGTAGGGGTGCCTCTCTAGGCACCTATAAGCAGAGCTAGAAGAGCTTTGTAACACTTGCCTGAGCAGGGCAGAGGCCAATGGCCTGAAGCCAGGAAAGTATGCCTGAGGCACAACTGAGAAGAAGCTGTACTGACTGAAGAATGAGATCCTGAGTTGTTGCTGATCCTGAATTGTAACCTGTTATTTCTCTGGTAGCATAGTGGCTAAAGCACTTGATTGCTAACCAGAAGGCTGGCGGTTCAAAGCCACTAGCCACTCCTCGGAAGGAAGGTTGGACAATCCTACTTCCTTAGTGATACTGCCTCGGAAACCCAAGGAGGGGTCGCTATGAGTTGGGGCCGACTCGACGGCACATAACAACAACAACAACAACATTTCCCTAATAAACCTCATAATCATGAGTATTGTGTGAGAGTTCTGTATGTGGCCATTGCAAAGAATTATCAGGCAAGCAGAGTAGTAGAATGTCCTAGAAGGGACAGTTGGTGTCAGAACTGGTAAAGAGGTTGTAGGGTGGAGGCATGTCTGACCTCCACCTTATAGGAATCAGCTTTGTATTGACCCTTCTCCCTCTTTGTGAAGTTAGAGGAAGTCAGATGACACTGCCTCCACACCCTTTGTTCAGAGTCACAGCAGCATCAGTGAGTAGAAGCACAGTGTACTCTAAATTGGCCTTACTTATTCCTAAATATTCTCCCAGGAAGGGAGGAAAATATAAAAGTATCCCTATCCCTTCTCAGAATTGTAGAGGGAAACCTGAGGCCCAAAGTTAAGAGCATTCACGTAAGAGTGAACCAGGATTGTTATTCCAAGTCTGGGCACTTCCCCATAGCCTTAGAGCCAAAATTGGCCCCTGGGAACCAGGGCTGAGGACTACCACTTCCTGGGACAATGGGTAGGGAGAAGCCATGATTTCCCAAGAGGTGTAAGAAGCAAATCCCACCCACCAGTGCAGAGCAGGGCAGGGCTGGGGGTGGCTCCTTGGGACAAGAAAGGGGACAAACCCAGGCCTCCCCTTGAAGGAGGCATGGAAGGGAGCAGGAGGGCCATGTGCTCAATTCAAGGGACTCATTTCAAAAGTGAGAAGGATTTGTGGATTCAAAGGTAACTGACCAGTTGGCTGATTTAAATATTGACAGACCTCAATTGAGGAGGCCTGGTGGCACAATGGTTAAGTGCTGGGCTGCTAATTGAAAGGTCAGAGGTTTGAACCCACCAGCCACTCCATGACAGAAAAGATCTGGCAATCTTCTGCCATAAAAATTACAGCCTAGGAAATCTTAGGTACCACTCTGTACATGAGCCAGAATTGTCTCAATGGCACACAGACCTAAGTAATTACGTACATTTATCCCAATGTTTCAAATACTTCTTTAACTTTTAAATACATGCATTCAAATGCTGCCATTTGATGCCTACATGTGTGGGGGGTGAGTGTCATATATTTCATGAGAAAGTTCTCAGGGAAACTATACCCATTCCTCACTTATCGACATGGTTAGGTTCAAAAGACCAGGTGGTTGTACGAAAATCAATGTTAAGGGAAAATGGAGGATGACCACATCAGATCACAAAATGGAGAATGATTGCATCATTCCATAACTGCCAAGTTACATCATTATATAGCTGCCAAATTACTGAGAATCATGCCCAGCCAAGTTGACACATAACCATAAACATTACTGCCAGCCTTACTCTCACCTTGTACCTTATCATTTGTTACTGCCAGACATACGTTGTTAATGTGCAAAATAGTTGGATAGTAGATTTTTTTACTGTTGTCACAAATTCGAAATGTTGAATAAGAATATAATCAATAAGTGAGGAGGAGGCATATTTCAACATCACATGGACCTCTTCCTCAGAAAACTGTTAACATTTATTATGTTATTTCTGTACCAGACTCTGTTGTGATTTGCATGATTAACCCATTTAACAGTCACATCCAATGTAAGAGTAGTACTGTTATTGTCTCCATTTCAGAGACTGGAAATCGAGGTACAGAGAGGTTCGATCCCTCATCCAAGATCATGCAGCTAGTACTTGGAGGATTTGGGGTTTTCTCTGGTTTCTTAAAGTCACCGGCTTTTGCTGTCAGAGTGGTTCTGTCTGCTAGTCGCCATGTGCCATTTGGCCAGTGGGGTGGGTTCTGCCAGGTATCCCAGTATTCTGCCTAGTCCTCTGGGCTCTTCTACTTCTCCCTCCATGGTTAGCCTGGCAGGAACTAGTGAATATACCTCAAGGTTCTGGCTTTGGCCTGGTCACCTGTGGTCCCCTCCAACGTCCTTAGTAAGCCAGGTACAGAGATTTTGTTGGTGCTGTGGTCCTTGTGGTCCACGTGGCTGAGGCCTGCACTTTCCTCTGGGCTGAGAAGGGTGGGGAAATATGGAATGCAAAGCCAGGAAATGCCAAGAGTTTGCAGCTAGAGAAGTTCAGGTTGCCTGCATGTGTTGGTTGCTGTGCCCTAGTGGCAGACAGAGGGTCTGGAAAGAACCAAAGCAAGGGGGCAGTACAAAACCAAAAACCAAACTCACTGCCATCCAGTCGATTCCAACTTGTAATGACCGCCATTGGGTTTCTGGGTTGGTAAACCTTTACGGAAGTAGATCGCCCCATCTTCCTTCCATGGAGTGGCTGGTGGGTTTGAACCACTGACCTTGTGGTTGGCAGCCAAATGCTTTATCCACTGTACCACCAGAGCTCCTTTGTAGGGTCAGTACAATGCCTTCTGAACAGAGTTTAGAAAGATAATAGAGGGGCCCCAATGCCAATCTTAGAGTGAGGGTCTGGTGGGCAGACCAACAGCATATACCCCCCCAAAACCCATATCACTCCCACATACACACAATACACCTACACCTTCCACACACACATACACACACAATTGTAGACAGATTCCACACCATATCTGGCCTCTGCTGTCTCGGCCTGGCCTAGCTATAACCAATGGTTATTGTGTCAGAGACTGGGAACCTAGGATCCTCTTTTCTCCTCATCTTCTCTTCCCCGTATGCTGGTCTGCATCTCAGTCTGACCTCTTTCCCCACCAGCTCCTCAGCCCCCACAGAAGCACAGTGTTGGGATAGGGAGATTTAAGAAGACATGTTACATTCCACTCGCAATACTTAAAATGTCATAACATGATGTCCCTAAGACCTGTGCATCCTAGAGGGGAAATTTTTCCTGTGACAGTCCAGGTAGTCAGCAGAATCACTGTGTAGTATCCCACCTCTGAGGTCTTGGTTCTGCAGCAATTTAGACAAACCACAAGCAATGAAAAATAGCTACCATTGTTGTGCCCAGGCTGTAAAGGAGAATTTCGGAAGAGAAGAAGACGCCAACCCACGCCAATGCAAATGCAATAGGACAGTTTATTAGTTAACTTAAGTCAGGGTCTTTGCCCTTACCAGGTCAGTGGCTTAAGCAAAAGACCCCGTACCCCGTTTCCTTCTCCTATTTATGGAACAATATGGGGAGGGGCAGCACCGGGGCGAGGGGGTACAGGTGATTGGTTGTTGCTAAGGGATTCAGGGCAGTGATCTAAGATGTTGGGGGACGTAAAGAAACTCCCCCCAGCTCCAAAGTTCACTTAGGAAAATATTATCTAGGGAGGATGCGGCTCAGATATGGGGAAGACTTTTAGGAGCCTCGCAAATCTCTGATACGTGCTGAATCGGATGGCTTTTGTGATGCGTGCTGAGTTCGGAGGAAGTTCCTTGATACCTGCTGAGACTGGAGGGCAGATAAAAGCCCTAAGGAGTGTTTAGAATTACAAAAGTTCTGTTAGCACTACTGACACTAAAAGGTTTCTGGTTAAAGATTTTCCTGGAGGCTGCTAGAATTCTGGCTTCAGATTGACTCACACCATGATCAGGTCAAGGAGCTCTGGTAGCATAGTGGCTAAGGCACTTGACTGCTCACCAGAAGGCTGGCGGTTCAAACCCACCAGCCACTCCTCGGAAGGAAGGTTGGGCAATCCTACTTCCGTAGTGATACTGCCTCGGAAACCCAAGGAGGGGTCGCTATGAGTCGGGGCCGACTCGACGGCAAATAACAACAACAACAACAATGATCAGGTCAACCACTGCCACAGCCACATAATCTCGGCCTCCCCACCTCTGTTTCTACACTATGCCTCTGCCCTCCTCCAAGCAGCTGCTTCCCCTTCACCACAATCTCTGCATCCCTCCCCCATCCCTGTCACATGCCTGAGGCCCCAACTCAGGTAGCTGAATTAAAGAGCCTTCTAGTGATAAGTCCTCAAAGAGCTCTATTAATTGCCTCAGCATTGTCTTCAGCTAACTGCTAGGCCTGAGAGGAGAAGTGGGGGAGGGATGAGGGAGAGAGTTGGAGGCTGGGAAATGATAAACAGAAATTAGGAGGGGAAAGCATTCTGGGACTTTGAAAACACACATCACACAAGACCCATGCAGATCTGTCTGTCTGTCTGTCTGTCTGTCTGTCTCTCTGTCTCTCTCTCTCTCACACACACACACACACATACACATACACATACATACACATACACAGCAGAGTCCCTGACCAAGGTTGTACTAGCAAGAAGCCAGGTGGTTTAGAGGACACAGCAGCTGGCTGATGGAGGTCCCACCAGAGCTGGAAGCCCCTCTCTATAGGCACCCTATTACCCAGGACAACAGAGAGCCATTCATGCTCACTTCTGTTGTTAGCATAATGCAAATCATTGGAATCATGTTTTTATTCAAGCAGTTCTGGGTGGTCACCTATGACAAGAATTCCTGATTAGAAGAAAAAGGACAGCTTTCTCCAAAAAGCTAGCTCCCCTCCTCAGAAAAACAAGGAGATGAACATATAAGTTGTTGTTAGGTGCCACGGAGTCGGTTCTGAATCACAGCAACTATATGTACAGCAAACACTGCCCAGTCCTGCACAATCCTCACAATCCTTGCTATGCTTGAGTCTATCATCACAGCCGCTGTGTCAATCCATCTCATTGAGGGTCTTCCCCTTTTTCACTGACCCTCTACCAAGCATGATACCCTTCTCCAGGGAACAGTCCCTTCTGACAATATGAACAAAATAGGTGAGATGAGGTCTGGCCATTCTTCTAAGGAGCATACTGTCTGCACTTACCTCTTGCAGGACAGATTTGTTAGTTCTTCTGGCAGTCCATGGTACTTTCAGTATTCTTCACCAGTACCACAACTCAAAAGCATCAACTATTCTTCAGTCTTCCTTATTCATTGTCCAGCTTTCACATGCATATGAGGTGATTGAAAATATCATGGCTTGGGTCAGGTGCACCTTAGTCTTCAAAGTGACGTCCTTGCTCTTCAACACTTTAAAGAGGTCTTTTGCAGCAGATTTGCCCAGTGAAATATGTCATCTGATTTTCTTGACTGCTACTGCCAAGGGTGTTGATTGTGGATTCAAGTAATATGAAATCTTTGACAATTTCAATCTTTTCTCCACTTATTGTGATGCTGCTTGTTGGTCTAGTTGTGAGGATTTTTGTTTTCTTTATGTAGAGGTGTAATCCATACCAAAGATTGTAGTTTTGGTCTTCATCAGTAAGTGCTTCAAGACATCCTCACTTTCAGAAGCAAGGTTGTATCGTCTGCATATCGCAAGTTGTTAATAAGTCTTCCTCCAATCCTGATGCCCTGTTCTTCATATGGTCCACCTTCTTGGATTATTTGCTCAGCATACAGATTGAATAAGTATGGTAAAAGAATACAACCCTGACACACACCATTCCTGATTTTAAACCATGCAGTATCCTGTTGTTCTGTTAGAATGATTGCCTCTTAGTCTATCTATGTACAAGTTCTTGTATTAAAGTTAATTTTACCTTTCATCTCATAAACCAGGCCCAACATCCTGCCTATATTGAACACTTTGACAACTGTGCTAGTGGAAAATACCCTAGACTTGATAATGTTTTGTTGTTGTTGTTGTTGTTTGCTGTCGAGTCGGCCCCGACTCATAGCGACCCCTCCTTGGATTTCCGAGGCAGTATCACTACGGAAGTAGGATTGCCCAACCTTCCTTCCGAGGAGTGGCTGTGATAATGTTTTAGAGACTCTTTTATTAAACTTTAAACAGGACAAAGCCAAAAACAAAGCAATAATTCAGGATTCATGGGCCCAAGAGGGAAGGGGTGGAAATGGAAGTGGCACCACTCACTATTACCCCTAGTGACCCACTTGCAAAATTTTTGCTTCCTGTCCCTGCTGTTCTATGCTCTGATGGTCTGGAGGTTGTAGTCCCAAAGGGAAGAATATGCCCACCTAGAGACGCAATACTGATTCCATGAAATGGAAGTTAAGAATGCCATCCAGATGTTTTGGGCTTCATACCTCTGGATCAACAGGCAAAGAAGGGAGTTACTATATTGTCTAATGTGATTGATCCTGATTACTACAGGGAAATTGAATTGATATTACATAAAGGAAGTAAAGAGTATGTCTGGATGCAGTGTAGTAAATTACTTAGTATGGCTTTTCTACCCATAAGTCATTGTAAATTCAGTGGTGGAATGAGCAACTGAGGAGCTCCTGATTGTAAATGTTATCCTCCTGGGTTATTTCTGTTGGGCGTGGCACAATACAATGTTCTGGGAGGTTCCCACTCTCTCTCAGGTGCTTAGAGTTCTGATGCTATGACTGGCTAGTTTGGCCACTCTGCTGGGCTCAAAAGGAGGCCTCCTACAGGCAGAACTCTCTCTGACTGCTGGTTGAGGTAGACGTGCTGCTGAAAGAGACAC
>NW_006921652.1:10533912-10534461 GCF_000298275.1 Orycteropus afer afer
GTTGGAGAAAGGGCTGGAGGGAGGCAGCATGTCTGGCCTTGTAGGAATAGGCCTTGGGTTACTGCTGGTAATCCTGTCTTCCTCTTGTGGGGTTAAAGGAGGTCAGAACATGTGGCCTCTTTGCCCTTTTTGCACTGGAATACAGGAGACCCCTTAGGATGTCTCTTAGTGCTACCATGCCCTCTGATTAAAGTCAATGGAAAACTACAGCAACCCAATTTTAATATAACTACTAATGGCCCAGACCCTTCAGGAATCAAGGTTTGGGTCACTCCACCATGCAGAGAACCACAGCCAGCTGAGGTGCTTGCTAAGGGCAAAGAGAATATGGAATGGGTGGTAGAAGAAGGTACTAAATGCCAGCTATAATCACATGAGCAGTTGCAGAAGTAAGGAGTGTGATTGTTACGAGTATTTTCTCCTTGTATGTGTGCATCAAATATTTTTGTTTTCTTGCACACCCATGTTCATTGCAGCACTATTTACAATAGCCAAAAGATGGAAACAACCTAGATGTCCATCAACTGAGGAATGGATAACCAAACTATG
>NW_006921652.1:10535720-10540428 GCF_000298275.1 Orycteropus afer afer
AAATCATGATAAAAAAAAAAATTAAAAATAAATATATTTATTTTTGTTTTCTTCAGTTATAAGATATAAGATGTAAATGGGACTAACACATTTTTGGTTGTACATATATAAGTGGTATGTTAGGTACAAGTATGACTTTATAATTGTCTCCATTTAGAGATTATGTCTGGTTTAAGGAGATGTATATAGGTGCCAAGTTGACAAGGAGTGGCTGTAGTAATTAAGGTTGTGTGTCATCTTGGCTGGGCCATGGTTCTGAGTGGTTTAGTAGTGATGATGTAGTTATCCCCTGTGATGAGATCTAATATAATGTAGTTACCTCCATGATGGGATCTGCTATGGGCAGTCAATCAATTGAAAGGGAGTTTCCTTCTGGATGTGGCCTGCCTCCAGTATATATGGTAAAAGCAAAAACAAAAAACCAGACTCACTACTGTCAAGTTGCAACTGACTCATAGCTACCCCTCCTTGGGTTTCCGAGGTGGTATCACTATGCAAGTAGATTGCCCAATCTTTCTTCTGTGGAGTGGCTGTTGGCTTTGAACTGCCAGCCTTCTGGTTAGCAGTCAAATACCTTAGGTACCACACCACCAGAGTTCCTATATATGATAAAGCTCTGGGAAAGGTCTCTGGCTTTTGGCTTAGGATCTTGCATCTAACTTGTCATCATCTGGACTTGAACCTGCCAATCTGGGGATTGTTGCCTTTGCAGCCTATGAACCAACAGCCTGCCATTTTACCTGCCAATCTTGGATTCATCAGCCTCCGAAAGCAGAAGCCTGCTATATTGCCTGCTGATCTTGGGTTCATTAGCTCCTGTGGCTGTATGAGTCAGGAAATCCTCCAGCTTGACATTTGACTTGGGATTTGCCTGCCTGTATAATTGCATGAGCCATTTCCTTGATATAAATTTTTTTTTCTCTCTCTCCAAGCTTCACTGGTTTTGTTTCTTTAGCGAACCTAGCCTAAGTCAACTTTCCAACCATGTCTGCCAATTCACAGTCTAACACAGGGCTGGGTATGTAGGATATGATTAGAAGTCCTTGCCCTGTTGGTGCTACCTAGGCCCCTCTTTCTTGCCTCAGTACCCCGGAGAAGATTTCAGTAGGGGCCCATCCTTAGCTACAACTGTGGCAGATGGTATTGATAAATGGGAGAGGGCACAAGACCACTACTTTTATTTTCTCCAAGTCTGAAATCTCTGATCCCAACACCCTTGAGGAGCTGCTGTTCTGGTCACACTGCCCACCTTTCCTCACCCACCCCCCATGCACCATCAGGTGGGCAAGGGCAGTGAAACTGGAGCTACAGGTCAATGAGAGACCAGGGTCAGCATGTGGCCTATTTGAGGGTTGCAGGCCTGGCTTGCTGGAGTGGGAAGGGTGTAGAGTGAGAGAAGGCAAAGCTAAGTGTGAACCTCTGCCAAAAAAGAGCAGCAGAACTGCCTCTCTTGAGAGCGTCTTTAGTCGCCTTGCCATCACCATCCACAGCCTTGACAAGAGTTAAACAGGCAGTTTCTCCCCTGAGAGCCTCAGGGTCAGGCTAGGGATCAGGGTTGTTATAGATTGAATTGTGTGTCCCCCAAATACATGTTGTAAATCCTAACCTCTATGCCTGTGGTTATAATCCCATTTGGGAATGGATGACCTTCATTATGTTAATAAGATAGGATTAGTGGAAGGTGCATCCTAAATCAATCTCTTTTGAAATATAAAAGAGGTTAGACAAGCAAGTGAAGAAGCAGAGATGGGGAAGAGAGATGCCAAGCCACATGAAGATCACCCAGGAGCAGAAGCTCAAAGATACTAGGAATTTCCTCCAGAGGCAATAGAGAGAAAGCATTCCCCTAGAGCCAAACCACAAAATCAAACCAAACCCCTGGAGTCGATTGGCTGATAAGAACCCTGTAGGACAAAGCAAAACTGTCCCGTCGGGTTGCCAAGGCATAACTCGTTATGAAAGCAGACTGCCTCATATTTCTCCCTCTGGGAGGATGGTGGATTCAAATTGCCAATCTTTCAGTTAGCAGATGAATGCTTAGCCGCTGCCCTGAATTCAGATGTCTAGCCTCCTAAACTGTGAGAACAATGAATAAGGACAATTGAAGAAGAGTTGATGCTTTTGAGTTGTGGTGCTGGTGAAGAATGCTGAAAGTACCATGGACCACCAAAGAACTAACAAATCTGTCCTGGAAGAAGTGCAGCCAGAATGCTCCTTGGAAGCAAAAACAGCCAGACTTCATTTCACCTATTTTGGTCACATTGTTAGAAGGGACCATTCTCCAGAGAAGGATGTCATGCTTGGTAGAGTGGAGGGTCAAAGGCCCTCAACAAGATGGACTGACATGGTGGCTGCAGTGATGGGCTCAGGTATAGTAGGGATCATGAGGCTGCCACAGGACCAGGCAGTGTTTCGTTCTGTTGTACATAAGGTTGTTATGAGTTGGAGATGACTCGACAGTACACAACAACAAACTGTGAGCAAATAAGTTTTGGTTTCTTAAAGCCATCTACTTATTATGGTTTTTCTGTTATAGCAGCACTAGATAACATGACAGGAGCTCTGGTAGCGTAGTGCCTAAGGCACTTGACTGCTAACCAGAAGGCTGGTGGTTCACACCCACCAGCCACTCCTCGGAAGGAAGATGGGGCAATCTACTTCCATAGTGATACTGCCTCGGAAACCCAAGGAGGGGTTGCTGTGAGTCGGGTCCGACTTGACGGCACATAACGACAACAACAACAACAACAGATAACATGACAAGTTAGAAGACCTGGGTAAAGTCAGCAAACAATGTGGAACAAAACTCAAAATCATAAAAAAGAGCAGGTTTACTGTCTGATAGAGCCTGTGAGACCACCAAGACTGTGGCTCCTAGTTACCCTTTAGGTCTGGAGTTTAACTTACTCCCATGGTTTCCAGCCAAACAATTGACAGGCATATAGGGTGAACATTTATGTCAGGTTAATACGCTCCTGAGAATGATCAATTATGGAAGAACAGAAAGGCAGTATTTGCACAGGGAGATAGCTCTGGGAGCAGAAATGCATAGGAAAGAAGGACACAGGGAAGAGGATACTACAGGGAGGAAGTGGAAAGAGCTGTTACATTGTGGGGAATTGCAGTCAGTGTCATGAAACAAAGTGTATGAACTGCTATATGGAAAATGAATTTGCTCTGTAAACTTTTATCCAAATCACAATAAAAATTTAAAGAAGAAAGACAAGTTAGAGACTTCAGGACTGAGGGGGTGACAAACTTCAGAGACGCTTTGCACACTCATACCCAGAAAGGCACATAAACGGAGAGGCACCCTCACCACTTGTACTTGTAGGAACCACAGAGGGGATTACAGGTAGACACAGGGGAGAGGTACCTGGGGTCCCATTCACAGACATGTAAACAACAAAGAAGGTACAAAATGGGTTGAGACACCAAACCACACATGCACAAGCAGATCCACAAATAGTGATTCCCAATCAGACACACAGGAGCTCTGGTAGCATAGTGGCTAAGGCACTTGACTGCTAACCAGAAGGCTGGAGGTTCAAACCCACCAGTCACTCCTCGGAAGGAAGATGGGGCAATCTACTTCCATAGTGATACTGCCTCAGAAACCCAAGGAGGGGTTGCTATGAGTCCAACTTGATGGCACATAACAAACAAAACACAATCAGACACACAACCAGACTTCACACCTGTCATTATCCTATGACACCCAATCAAATTTTCCCCATCAAAGGAAGCCTTTGGGTGGTTTTGGGAGATGATGATAGTTTTTCTATTCACCTCCCCTCCTTTCACTTTCCATCCATCTGGCCTTTCCTTGAGTACCTCAAGTTGGACTAGTTCCACTTCCCTTGCCCAGGGTCTAATAGGCTCTTTCTTCCACGGCTATAGGGCTTGGGAGATGGAGATCCAAGTCTGAAGCCAGTTCTCTGCATCTTTGCTAGAGCCTTGAGAGTGCTCCTTTCATAGAGGAGGTGGTTTGGCAGTGAGGGCAGGCCAAGCCTCCCAGCTCTCCTAAAGCCTAGCCTGGGGTCTGCCTTTGGCCATGATTGAGCACTGTATCCAGGCCTCTGGGAATGGGATGTATATATGTAATCATACGATTTAGCTCAACCTATATGAACCCTGTATTTGCCCACTGAAGGTGGGCAGATTTTTAAAGTATTCTGAAATTCTGTTCATTCCCAGCTTATGCATATGTAATTAAAATCTTTCTTCTTCCTTCTCTCTATATGACTGAATTGACTCTGCAATCTTCCGGGCATGGGCCAACATTTTCATTTATTTATTTTTTAAATTGTGATTTAGGTGAAAGTTTACAGAGGAAATTCATTCTCCATACAGCAGTTCTTACACATTTTATTTCATGACATTGATTGCAATCCCCATAATGTAACAGCTCTCTTCCCACTTCCTCCCTATGGTTACTTTTTCTGTGTCCCTCTTTCCTATGCATTCCTGGCCCCTGAGTTATCTCCCTGTGCAAATACTGCCCTTCTGATTTCCCATGGTTTTTTGTTCTAAGGAGTGTACCCACCTGCTATAAATGTTCACCTTATATGCCTGTCTATTGGTTAGCTGGAAGCCACAGTAGTGAGTTCAATTCCAGCCCAGAAGGGTGACTAGGGTCCACAGTATCAGGGGTTTCACCAGTCTCTATCAGACCAGTAAGCCTGGTCTTTTTTTTTTTTTTTTTTTT
>NW_006921652.1:10540528-10552360 GCF_000298275.1 Orycteropus afer afer
TTTCTCCAAGGAGTGTATCTACCTCAGGTAAATGTTCAACTCATATGCCTGTCTTCTGTTTGGCTGGAAACCACAGGTGTGGGTTCAATTCCAGACCTGAGGGCAGCTAGGAGCCATAGTCTCATTGGTCCCACCAGGCTCTATCGGACCAGCAAACATGGTCGCCCCCCACCTTTTTTTTTTTTTTCTTATGATTTTGAGTTTTGTTCCACATTGTTCTCTCACGCTATCTAGGATCTCTTGCTCTGATCTCTTTCTGAGAGATTGACAGTGGTAGCCAGACACCCTCTAGTTCTTCTCGTCTTAGGGTCATGTAAGGCTGAGGTTCTCATGGTCCACTAGTCCCTTGGACATATTGTTTCCATGCATCTTTGGTTTTCTTCATTATTCTTTGCTCCAGACCACTTGTTGCATCTAGATGGATGGGCCTACGTTTTTGGGTTACAATATTGCTGACAACTCCCAGATGGGACCCAGCTGAACACAACCTCACCTGGATCCACACAGTACCCTGAACTGGTGAGTGGACAACCTTTCCTCCCAGCTCTCACTGGAACTATTTTCCAGAGGAGGGGATTACCTCCTCCCCTGAGACTGGACATCCTTGGATTCAAAGGTGCCGTTATTTTTTGGAGAGACAAGAAACACATATGGCTAGATGAGTAAATTGTAAATCCTCTCTTGTGTGCACAGTGCTTACATCAAGACCAGGTTTCCAGATAAGACTGTGAGATGTCAAGGGGAGCCCAGATCAAGCAGCAGTAGCTTGGGAGAACAATATTTGCTGAAGCACCCAGGTAGTTTACTTAAGTAGAAATGGGAAACAAAGCTCTGTTCCAGACTGGAGTCCTTAAAGTGTATCCCAAGCAATTGGTCTTGTTTTGGGTCTGATCCTGTGAAAAAATCCAGAATGAAATTTTTACCTTTTGTAGCATATTAGCTGGTAATCAATTTCCAAGATCTTTTCAAATAACTGAAGTTAAATGTAATATAGAAAATACATTTTATTACAAGGTAATTTTCATCCTAAAATAAAAGAACCTGGTTGTTCCAAGATAAAAGGAAAAAACATAAAACTAAGATGAGAAAGAGAAAAGGATTTAGATGGATATGTTGTTGTTGTTTTTGTTAGGTGACATTGAGTCATTTCTGACTCATAACGACCCCATGCACAGCAGAATGAAACACTGCCCGATCCCATGCCAGCTCCACAATCCTTGCTATACTTCAGCCCATCGTTGCAGCCTCCGTGTCAATCCATCTCATTGAAAGCCTTCCCCTCTTTCGTCGACCCTCCACCTAACCAAGCGTGACATCCTTCTCCAGGGAATGGTCCCTTCTGACAACATGACCAAAGTAGATGAGACAAAGTCTGGCTATTCTTGCTTCCAAGGAGCATTCTGACTGCACTTCCTCCAGGACAGACCTGTTAGTTCTTTTAGCAGTCCACAGTATTTTCAGCATTCTTCGCCAGCACCGCAACTCAAAAGCATTAACATCAACATCAGCATTCGGTCTTCCTTATTCATTGTCCAGCTCTTACATGCATATGAGGCAATTGAAAATATGACTTGTGTCAGGCACGCCTTAGTCCTTAAGGAGACATCTTTTCTCCTCAGCACTTGAAAGAGGTCTTTTGCAGCCAACATGCCCAAGGATATACGTTGTCTAATTTCCTGACTTCTGGTTCCATTGGCTGTCTACTGTAGAACCAAGCAATGTGAATTCTTTGACAACCTCAATCTTTCCTTCATTTATCATGATGCTGCTTATAGGTCCAGTTGTGAGGATTTTTGTTTTCCTTATATTGAGATATAATCCGTACTGCAGACTGTATTCTTCAGTCTTCATCAGTAAGTGCCTCAAGTTATCCTCACTTTTAGCAAGCAAAGTTGTGTCGTCAGTGTATTGCAGGTTGTTAATGAGTCTTCCTCTAATCTTGATGCCATGTTTTTCTTCATATAGTTCGGCTTCTCAGATTATTTACTCAGCATATAGATTGAATAAGTGTGGGGAAAGGATACAACCCTGACACACTCCCTTCTTGATTTTAAACCATGTAGTGTCCCCTTGTTCTATTTGAAAGACAGCCTCCTGGTCAAGGTACAGTTTCCTCATGAGTACAATCAGGTGTTCGGGAATTCCCTTTCTTCTCAATGTTATCCACAATTTATTATGATCCACACAAACAAACACCTTTGCATAGTCAATAAAACACAAGCAAACATCTTTCTGGTATTCTTTGCCTTGAGCCAAGATCCATCTGATAACAGCTATGATATCTCTTGTTCCACATCCTCTTCTGAATCCAGCTTGCACCTCTGGAAGTTCTCTGTCAATATACTGCTGCAACCATTTTTAAATTATCTTCAGTAAGCTCTCACTTGCTTGAGATATTAATGATATTGTTTGATAATTTCCACATTCTGCGGGATCCCTTTTCTTTGGAATAGGTACAAATATGGATCTCTTCCAGTCAGTTGGCCAGGTAGCTGTCTTCCAAAAATCTTGGCATAACCAAGTGAGTTCCTCCAGTGGGGCATCCGTTTGTTGAAATATCTCAGTGGGTATTATGTCAATTCCCGGAGCCTTGTTCTTCGCCAATTCCTTCATTGCAGCTTCGACTTCCTCCTTCAGTACCATTGGTTCTAGATCGTATGCCACCTCCTGAAATGGATGAAGATCTATCAGTTCTTTTTGGTACAGTGACTCTGTGTATTCCTTCCATCTTCTTTTGATATTTCCTGCATCATTCTATATTTTGCCCAGAGAATCTTACAGTATTGCAATTCGAGGCTTAAATTTTTTCCTCAGTTCTTTCAGCTTGAGAAATGCTGAGCGTGTTCTTCCCTTTTGGTTTTCTAACTCCAAGTCTTTGCACATTTCATCATAGTAATGGCTTCATCTGCTCGAGCTGCTCTTTGAAATCTTCTGTTCAGCTCTTTTATCTTGTCATTTCTTCTACTTGCTTTAGCTACTCTCCATTCAAAGGCAAGTTTCAGTCTCTTCTGTTGTCCATTTTGGTCTTCTCTTCTTTTTTCATCTTTTAGTGACCTCTTGCTTTCTTCATGGATGATGTTCTTGATGTCATCCCACAATTCTGCTTTTCGGTCATTGGTGTTCAATGCATCAAATCTATTCTTTAAATGTTTCTAAAATCAGGAAAGATATATTCAAGATATTTTGGCTCTCGTGGACTTGTTTTAGTTGTCTTAAACTTCAAGTTGAACTTGCATATAAGCAGTTGATGGTCTGTTCCACAATCAGCTCCTGGCCTGGTTTTGGCTGAAGATATTGAGCTTTTCCATCACCTCTTGCCACAGATGTAGTCAGTCTGATTTCTGTGTGCTCCATCTGGCAAAATCCATGTGTACAGCTGCTGTTTGTATCGTTGGAAAAAGGTGTTTGCAATGAATAAGTTGTTGGTCTTTCAAAATTCTACCATGCTATTTCCAGCATCATTTCTGTCACCAAAGCCAAATTTTCCAACTACCAGTGATTCTTCTTTGTTTCCAAATTTTGTATTCCAGTCACCAGTGATAATTAACACATCCAATTGCATGTTCAGTCAATTTCAAACTGCAGAAGCTGATAAAAATCTTCCATATCCTCATCTTCTGCTTTGGTGGTTGGTGCATAAATTTGAATAATAGTCATATTAACTGGTCTTCCTTGTAGGCGTATGGATATTATCCTATCACTGACAGCATTGTACTTCAGGACAGATCTTGAAACATCCTTTGTGATGATGAATGCCACGCCATTCCTCTTCAAATTTTCATTCCCGGCATAGTAGATCATATGGTTGTCTGATTCAAAATGTCCAAAACCAGTCCATTTCAGCTCACTTATGCCTAGGATATCACTCTTTATGCATTCCATTTCATTTTTGACAACTTCCAATTTTCCTAGATTCATACTTCGTACATTCCATATTCTGATTATTAATGGATGTTTGTAACTGTTTCTCCTCAGTTTGAGTGGTGCCATGTCAGCACATGGAGGTCTCGAAAGCTTTGCCTTATCCATATCAGTAAGTCTGGTTTTACTCTGACGATGCAGCTCTTTCCCAGTCGTATTTTGAGAGGCTTCTAACCTAAGTGTCTCATCCTCCTCCTAAGTATTGGACAATGTTTCTGAACTATTCATAAAGTTGTGCAGTAATGTATCAGACAGTGTTTATCTGCTATTCATAAAATTTTCCCTGGCCAATTCCTTTATAAGTGGATGGCCTCTTCCTTCTTCCTAGTCTGTCTCAGTCTGCAAACTGCACTGAAACCTGTGTATCATGTGCACCCTGCTGGGTTTGAAACACCGGTGGTACAGCCTCAAGACTCACAGCAACATGTCACCATAGTAGGACAAACCAACAGACAAGTTTGTCTCCCTTATGTGTTCAAAACCTCTCCAACCTCCCCTTACCTGGATCCTGCAGCTGACTCCTCACTCTGTCTTGGTCCCCCTGGCCTTTTTGTCACCTTTTCCCCTACTTTCCCACCTTGCCACTTGTGGTGCATGGCCTGGGTTCCCTCTCCTCCCCTGGATCTCTCACCTGGATGGATATAGAAAGTTGTAAATGGTGAGAGTCATAAAGAATCAGAGAAAAGTTAAATGTAAGGTTGAAAAGAGAAGGTTAAAATATTTGAGAGAAAAAAAGAGAGTAGTTTCATCTTAAAATAGAATGTCTGGTTATGCCAGTATGTGAAAGAAACTTGAGGGTACATAATAAGTTATATAAGTTTAGAAGAAAGTTGACTAGAAGGTTCCACAGAGAATGGAAGAGTGTGTATGTGTATTTGGGTCTAATAGTGAATGTGTTCATATACGTTTTAAAAGATTATAGTATGAGAAATGTATAACAAAGGCAAGGAATATTGGAAAGTTTGTTAAAGATATGATCAAGGTTCTTGTTTATTTGCAACTAAAAGTTTAAATTTATATGCCAGTAATGTTTGCCTAATAATCTTGGCATATTCTTGGTATACTCTAATGATTTAGTATTATGTCTCAAGGTTTTTATGTTATATTTGAAACTCTGTATTAGAAAAACAATAGTATGAATAGTACCATTCGTCAGCCCCTAGGAACCCCAGAACTTGAGGTCCTAACCCCTTCTCACACTGGCAATGGCATCAAATTTAGAATAGGGAAAGAGCTAGGAAACCAAGAACAGGCACAAGAAAGAAAAAAACCACAGAAAGTAAAAGCACAGGCATCATTATTAACAGTGACCCTTGATCAAAGTAAGAAAAGGGGAGGGGGGACTATCCATGTGGAATCGTCCTCAGCTGAGAAAGAACCAGTGTGCTTGGTGCAAACAGAATAGAACCTTAACCCATGACTTTCTTTACATGTCTCAATGTCTAGTTCCTCTGCTAGAAAGAGACCTGCTGTGTAAATTACAAGCCCAAATTAGCTTTCAGAAAGAACAATGAACTTTTACTGTGCCTCCTCAGAAGGGTTGAAAATGCAAACCTCTCTCCTAGCTCTTCATACTGAAACAATGGATCCTCCACCTGAAATAGACCTCACTGTGACCCCCTGAGTTTGGGCTAGTGGGAAGCTGAGAAGAGCAAGGAATACAGCACCTGTGAGTATTAAACTACTGCCGGAAATTGCACCTCCACATGTGTCTTTGGTTTTTTCCATTCTTCTTTGCTCTGGACAAAGAGAGACCCATCATTGTATCTAGATGGCTGCTTGCAAGCTTTTAAGTTTCCAGTTGCTACTCGCCAAAGTAGGATGTAGAACAGTGTTTTTGTGTAGTACGTTATGCCAGTTGAGCTTGATGTCCCTTATGACTATGGTCCTGAGCCCACCAGTCCAATTACTTGCTCTCTCTGGGTAGCTGGCTGTGTCCAAGAAGTGACTATAAGAAAGCTCTGGTTTCGGGCTTCCAAAATCTGAACAAATACTTTGAACTCTATTTCTGTCATATACTGCAAATTCCATCAAAAAGAGACTTGTTGTTGTTGTTGTTATGTGCCATCGAGTCGGCCCCGACTCATAGCGACCCCTCCTTGGGTTTCCGAGGCAGTATCACTACGGAAGTAGGATTGCCCAACCTTCCTTCCGAGGAGTGGCTGGTGGGTTTGAACCGCCAGCTGTCTGGGTAGCAGTCAAGTGTCTTAGCCACTATGCTACCAGAGCTCCCCAAAAAGAGACTACTCAAATAATTAAAAGGCAAAGAGCAAAAATTTGCCAAGAGGTCAAACTGACATGGAAAAGATGCTGCCAATTTCCCTGTCACAAGTGCCTACAGCACTGATAGATAAATTAAAATTGAGCCCATTTCAGCTCTTTTTTGGCCAACCCTTTTCTAGAAATCCTGGGCTAACAAATGGGAACCAACTCTATATTTGAAAGAGTCCTTCTTATTCTTCTTATTATTTAAGTCCCTTCACCCATATCAAACTTGTATCTTAATTATCCTTCTATTTTACCTCCCATCCCCTCTCCTTCCCTCCCCTGGTAACCAAAAAAGAAAATTTCCTTCTCTGTGTAAACCTTTCCTTGACTTTTTACAATAATGGACTCATACAATATTTGTCCTTCTGTGATTGACTTATTTCACTCAGCATAATGTCCTCCAAGTTCATCCACGTTATGAGGTGATTCACTTGGTTCTTCATTATTCTTTAATATTGCATAATATTGTGTTGTGTGTATGTACCATAGTTTACTGATGGAAATTGAAGACTACAGTCTGCAGTATGGATTACATCTCAATATAAAGAAAACAAAAATCCTCACAACTGGACCAAGAAGCAGCATCACGATAAACAGAGAAAAGATTGAAATTGTCAAGGACTTCATATTGCTTGGTTCTATCATGTCATCTGCATATAGAGATAGTTTTACTTCTTTGCTAATTTGGATGCCTTTTACTTCTTTTTTTGTTTTGCTTTATTGCTCTGGCTAGGACTTTCAATACAATGTTGAATAAAAGTGGTGGTAGAGGGTGTCCTTGCATGGTTCCTGTTTGCAAGAGGAATGCTTTGAGTCTCTCTCCATTAAAAATAATGTTGGCGTGAAGGAGTCCATTTTCACTTTAAAATGTCTGTCTGCTATGCTTTCCTTTGTTCATAAGTTTTCCCAATTGCATCAGAAACATCCCATTAGAGTTCCAGCTCATCCTTTCCTCTCAGAGAGCAGATACTCCTACGGACCCAGAAAGATAAATCTCTCCAACCTAAGTGAAAAAGATCAGCATGTTCTCAGCCAAACTGTTCAGAAGTGCCAACAGGACAGAGCTGCCACTCAGACACGGCCTATTTCAGCTGTCTCACTTCTTACCTTCCTAATCATAAGTGGTTAAAGTCTCTGTGTGTTATGCTTGTTCTCATAATTTTAAGTGTATGTATATGTTGTTTCATTTGTATTTAACTCCTTGCAGATCCCCACAACTTAGGTTCCAAGGCAGCCTGCAGGTCCCAGGCCAGAATAAAACAAAGAGAATTCAAAATCAAGCCCACCAAGGTGAAGTTTCTGAATACTCTCACACTTGTGTTAGAGCGTCAGAGCTTCAAAAGGGGGAAATTGATACCTAGTGTACAGAATAGCCTGAGAAAGAGCACTTGGACGCAGAGGCACAAAATCAAAAGACGCGAAGAACATAGCCTGAGATATTCTAGGGAGGTCAGCCTTGAAAGAAAAACAGAATCCACCTGGTGTTGATGCCTTCCAGAGCTAAGAGATAAGGTTCATAGTTATAATTTAGGGGCTTCTCTTTGTCCTTCTCATGGGTTAAAGAGCCCTGGTCCTTGAGAATGGAATGTGCATATGTAATCATAAGCTTTAGCTCAAACTGTATTACCCCTGTGTTTGCCCACTGAAGGTGGGAGGACTTTTGGAGTATTTTGAAACTGTTTCCCATTTATGCATAAGTGATAAACTTTTTCTTCTCTCTTCTCTTGGTGTGACTGAATTGACTCTGTGTTACTCTGGGCACGGGCCCACATTTTTGGGTAACAACTCTGGGCTGAGTCTGGGCTGAGGTCTCAGAGTATCCCCTCCGGCCTCTCAGCAGCCTCATCACACCATCTGCCAGTGGCCTCTGTGCATCAGGGCATCCACAATCAGCCTTGTCTCTGGGCTCTGGGATGCAGATTCAAGGCCCATTTCTGGTTCTGGTCCCAGGGTCAAGCTTGGCTGTAAGAACCGTGGCCAGTGGCCCGTTTTTGAGCTGCCACCATATGGACACAGTTGGATTAGGCATAGCTGGGGGTGCCCATGTGGGGATGGTCCCAGGTCCTGTATGCACAAGCAGGCTTCTGTGTGTTGTACAGTGTATGGCTTTATGGAGGACACAGAGAGCAAAGCTGGACCAGGAGGGCTGTCCCCTGTTTGGGCTGTCAGATGTCACCGCAGCTATGAAATTCCTCTTTTCTTTCTGCCCACATCGCATGTCCTGGCAGCATAGTGGAATTCTAGCTCCTCTTACTCTGTACCTCTATCTCTCGCCCTGCTGATGTTTAACTGGCTGACTCCTCATCATTCAGGTCAAGATAACCTCCTCAGAGAGGTCTTCCCTGATCACATGATCTAAAATTCTCTGCTTCACTTCCTAATTCAATTTGCATTTCCTGCTTCACTTTTCCTCACAAAACTTACCAATACATGGCATGTAGTAGATGTTTACTTGTTTATTTTCTGTCTCTCTCACTAGAATCTAAGCTCTTTGAGGGCAGGGACTTTGGCCCTGTGTATACAAAGTAGGTATGCACTAAACATGCTGAATGAACAGGGGCAAGAATGCACATGTCTATCAACACACACCAAGCCCTAAATGACAAACGTGTGCTCAAGCACACATACACAATGCACGTGTCCACACCAGCACACCAGCTCACAAGCAGAGGCGTGCCCGCTCGTGTCTCACTTGGCTCATCTCCCTGGAGCCCAGGAGGAAGTGTTATCACTCATGTTTCTCTAAGCAGGAAGCCTCCATCCAGACTCCACTCAGCCCTCCTGGTGTTAACTCAGCCTGATGTGCCAGTTGCACGTGGGCCCTCCCGTGGAAGCTGCGGCCAACCCAACACCATTATGGTGGCTGCTAATTGGCTCTCTGTGGGCCTTGGGTCACCGCTCAGTCAGCCATGGCTGATATCTTCTTCCCACTTGTCTTAGGAAAGGCGCTTCTGTCCCCTCTGTTTAGGCCTCAGCAGGCCACTGAACCGCACATGCCTGGCCACGTGGGACTGGCTGGGCCAGTGAGCCCCTCTGATGGCAGCCCCTGTCCCCCTCCCTCTTGGGAAAGAGCAGAGATAGTTCGGCACACAGAACTGGCCTTGGGGTGGGAAGTTGCCCAAGGGGTGTGGTATGATAACAAGGGTATGAGGAAGGCTCCATGCCTAAATCTATCTATGCATAACCTGCTACAGTGCTTGAAGTACCACCATTAGGACAATCTCTAGGTCAATCCTTAAAGTATACATCCCCTGAAGGAGTAAGGGGAGAAGGGTTCTGAAGAGTGGGAAGAGGAAACACCACTAAGTGGAATATTGGAATCGATCTTTGCTCATATCCATTTGTCAGGTCTCTGAGCTTGGTACTGTCATACGCCTTGACATCCCATTTCCAAGAATTCTCAGGGACAGGTGGGAGTAAGAAGCAGCTGTCCCAGCATATCTGTCATCTCTGAGATATTAGGGTTTCAGGGAAGGGGAAGAGGGAGGGGCTTTTCCTCATCCAAGGCTCAGTGGGTGCTGGTTATCTGACTTTCCTCCCAGTGGCATTAAAGTGTGGGGAGGGGACAGTGCAGCAAAAGAGCTCAAGACCTGGTTCACTTTTCATGCCTCCAGAGCCCAACTTGTACCCCTTCAGTTTTGCCAGGGCCCCGGGTTTCCTCCCTGTTTGGGACCAGAAAACCTGACTCTCTAAGCCATCTTGAAAACCTGCCTCGTCCAGGAAGTCTCTTCTGCTGTTGCTCTTGCTTGGTATTCCAGCTTATGGCTGTGTCCTTGCCCCATCTATCCCAATCAGGGCATTGAAGAGCTCAGGGCAGATTTGGGTCATGGAATATCTTTCCTGTAGTTCTCCCAATACCCCAGCTAGAGATTCAACCCACTGGGTTAACAATTCCAGCGGCCTCCCTTGATATTCCCACCATGAAGAGAGAAGGAAGGATGCTGGGGAGGGCCCAGGAGAACACTCTCAGGCTGTGGAGAGTTGAAAGCCACCCTCCTCTTCTTTCCCCGGGAACAGTAGAGGTTGGGGCAGGCCAAGGTATTACTGAAGCAGAACCTGGGGAAAGATTCTGGGCTCCAGGGGAAGAGGTAAGAGGAAGGGTGAATTAAGCAGTGCCAGCTCCATCCCTTAGCCTTGCCTGGGCACACAGCTCCATCCATCTTCCTTAGGCCTTGAGCCTGTAGTGGAGATGGGCTGGCTCCAGGGAATGGTCCTTCAGCTGCTGAAGGTTCCAACCCAGAGTGAAACAGAGTCCAGGGCTGGGGCCTCAGTGTGAGACATCTTGAGGAGTTGAGAAGTTTTGTGATCTTTGAATAAGGTCCAGTATTTAAAAGCCAGTGCATTGTTAAATAAAAAAAAAAAAAAAAAAAGAAGACAGAAAAAAAAAAAGAAAAAGAAAGAAATTGAATAAGAATAGAAATCACATTTTCAGTTGTATTATCCTTAAAATTTGTTTATGGGATTATGAAGTTAGTAATGGGCTTTCAGGGCCATGGAGTGGGTTACCCTGTTGTCTTCTATATCCATATCTAGATCTAGATCTAGATCTTTGTTATCTTCCAGAGATTTCCAAAACTGGAATTAAGAGAAAATTGCTGTGTGTGGAGAACTATATTGGGGACTTAACACCTCTTCTGAGACAAGACTCCTTCAGAGCAAATGACCTTGTTTATTTAGCCATTTAACAGCAGGAAACTAGTTTCTCTCCTTTGAGCCCTTTCTAAGCCTTAATGTACTGATGTGCATACTGAGTCTCCAAGGTAAGGTGGGGCAGGTGGACTTTAGATGACTCTGTTCCTAAGGATCATGGGAACCCTTTTTTTCTGGAAGTAACACTGCTTGAGAAACACACTGAATCAATCTGTGGAGTAATGGCTCCTTTCATCATTTGTAGTAATATATAAATCCTTCCCTCCTAAATTGTTGGAAGACTAAATACTATGGCACTGAAACACCAAACATTCTCCTCCTGGCAACACTGAGTATACTTGCTCTAGGATCCCTCTTCACAAATGATTCTGTCATAGAACAAACTCAATACTCTGTCAGAAGCAAAAGCAAAAAGTTGTACTGTAGAGTAGACATACAGTTCAAACCAGGCAGCACAATAGTGAAAATACAGTGATCTCTGACGAGATGGAGTTAGAGGGCAGTTTAAATACAAAAATATCAACGCTAACAGGCAATATCTGATTGGCAGGGCTTTGTGTAATTTGTCATAAGATTTTCAGGAGACTCTAGAATTTTCTGTTGAAAGACCACAAACATTTCAAAATAACTTGTTTCTCTAATCTACAAACATTTTGGGGCCAGCAGGGATAAGCAGCTTAAAATTAATTTTTCAGGGAGCCCAGTGTAAGCATTCCTTCTGAGAATCAGTTGTTCAAGGAAGGGAGTGGACAGCAGGTGTTCTGGAACAATCTAGTTCAATCTTAACTACAATTGCTTATTTTTTCTTTTTTCTTCCCCCTGTCTCCTCTGTTCTCTTATTTAATCTCTTTTTCTTTTTTTTTTTTTATTGTGATTTGGGTGAAGATTTACAGAGCAGATTCACGTTTCATGCAGCAGTTCACATATACTTTGTCTCATGACATTGACCACAGTTTACCACAATGCAACAGCTCCCCTCCCACTTCCTCCCAT
>NW_006921652.1:10578872-10587410 GCF_000298275.1 Orycteropus afer afer
TGCAAATTCTTCTGCTAGTTGGGGTTTAGTCCACTTCTATATCCTTCCCTTCAAAGCTCAGGGGTCCAGGATTATCTTCTGTGTCTGTGTTAATTGATTTTCCTCTTCTTTGTTGAAGAGGGTCTGTGCTGTCTTTCTGCCTAGTTCTCCATCTTGCTGGAACTACACGTCCATTTTCTTTTAGCACTTGTTACATGATCATAATTAGATACAGAAGAGGCCAACAGATCTTAATTTTCATGCACAGATAATGGAAAGGGATGACAGAGTCAACATTCAGTTAAGTTACTGGCATTGTCTACTGATCAGATCAATATAACAAATACATTTCTCTCCACGCATTAGAAAAAGCTACTGGAAAAAGAAATACAAAGCTAAACAACTTTAATTATAAATATAATCACCAGGGTAAAGACTGCAAGTATAAGAATAGCCATAATGATAAAGCAAATTCCACAAAATTCAGCAAGATTTATGGAGTCTTGTTCCATGATCTTGGGATTATCTGTCTACCTCAGATGTCATATGCTTCTGGCCAGAGGGGCATTTGAAGATAATCTTTAAATCTCCAGGGGGCTGACTAGTCCAAAGAGGAGATTTGGCCTTCTTGAGTTGCAACAGATAGATTCAAGGTTTAATCCTTCAAGTTTGGCTGCACAGGGCTTGGTGAGAAAAGCTAGGTATGCTCCTTTCCAATGAGGTTCAAGTGAGTCCTTTACTTGATGTTTCTTCCAATGTACAGCTACTCTTCATGTATGAATCTGGTTAGGTTCCAAAGACTAAGTCCTTATGAAAAAATTGGAGTTATATGAAAATGGAGGATGACCACATCAGATCACAAAATGGAAAATGACTGCATCATTATGTAACTGCCAAATTACATCATTACATTACTTTTAAACCATTTAGAAAAATGACCTGGGCAAGGTAACACATAACCTTAACTGTCACAGCCAATGTTACTTTCACCTCACACCTCAGTGTTACTGCCAGATGTATGTTGTCAATGTGCAAAATAGTCAGATAATATATTTTTTCACTATTGTCATAAATTTGAAATATCAGATAACAAGATAGTCAGTAAATGAGAAGTAAGTGTACATAATCTCCCAAAACTATGTCAGACAGGCTTCGAGAATCCATTTTTTCTTGATTAAAGGATTCTATCACCTGTGAAAGATACTCTTTAGAATATTGGATTAAAAATTGACAATACTTTAGTAAAGTAAGGTAAGACAGTTTTCTTATTAAGCCCAGTTTATAATTTACTAACAAAATCTTGGTAAAATCCTTCCTTTTTCCATGTCTGAATCTTGTCCATGTGGGCCAATTGTTGATGTTTTAAAGTTTTTCTAAAGTAAATCTCAAAGGTTGGAATTGTCAGTAAGTAAATTTGGGGAGTCATTATATTTATTTATCATAAGCGCAGAAATAATTTGAGAGGTAGCTCCTTTGGCTACCATATCAGCAAGATTATTCTCTCTAATTTTCTTGTTCTGGGTACTCCTTTCTCCTGCTGCTCCAGATGCACAAAAACAAATTATTGCACCTTGGATGGCTGCTCACAAGCCCTTACATCCTCAGATGCTACACTATGAATTAGGAGATAAAACAATATTAGGCCAATTGACTGAAATGACCCACGAAACCACGACCCAGGTCTTTGAACCAAGGAAACAAGTCCCCTGAAGAAATTATTTACAATAAATAGCATCAGTAACTGCTTTACATATGCTCAGCAGCAGCTACAGTCCATAAAACCTCAGACTGAAGTTATTAATGTAAACACAACAATGTTCATCTATTAAGGCACAAACTCCTCTTTGGGAGACTAATATGAAATCTAATTTTATTTTATATTTTTTTTAAAAATCATAGCTTGAATTTCAGATACTTTCTAGTTATGGTCTTTATAATTTTGCTAAGTTTATCAACAGAAAGGTCTAATTCAAAAGTTACAATACAATAAGTCTATTTAAAGTCTGATGATTTCCTTTAACGCAAGAACTATTTCAGTAATTAAAGCACTATGCTGACTATAACGTATTCTGTAGTAAGGATTTTTCTCATTTACTTATTCTTCTCTAATGTTTTAAAGATTTCTTTTCTGGTCTAAATTTTCACTCCTCACATATTTCTTATTTTCCCTTTTGGTCAAATGATGATGTTATTACATGCCATTGAGTTAACTTTGACCCATAGGCACCCTATGTACAACAAAACAAAACACTACCTAGTCATGCACCATCCTCACAATCCTTACTATACTTGAGCCCATCGTTGCAGCCACTGTGTCAATCCATCTTGTTGAGGTCTTCCCTTTTTTTGCTGAGCCTCTACTTTATCAACATGATATCCTTCTCCAGGGAGTGGTCCCTTCTGACAACATGATGAAAGTAGGTGAGACAAAATTTGGCCATTCTCACTTGCAAGGAGAATTCCAGCTGCACTTCTTCCAGGACAGATTTGTTTGTTCTTCTGGCAGTCCATGGTATTTTAAGTATTATTCTCCAACACCGTAATTCAAATATGATAGTCAAATGTTTGTCTTAGTGTATAGTAATAGTGTACATTTCTATACATTAAGAAACACTTCCGGATATAATGTTGTTGTTGTTGTTATATGCCGTCAAGTTGGACCTGACTCATAGTGACCCCTCCTTGGGTTTCTGAGGTGGTACCACGATGGAAATAGATTGCCCAACCTTCGTTCTGAGGAGTGGCTGGTAGGTTTACAAAGACTTATGGCTAGAAAAGCAAGAGGTCATTTAAAATATGAGAAAGAAAGAAGAGACCAAAATGGAGACTCTGAAACTTGCCCTGAGCAAAGAGTAGCTAAAGGAAATGGAAGAAATGACAAGATAAAAGAGCTGAACAGAAGATTTCAAAGAGCAGCTCAAGTAGACAAAGCCAATTACTATAATGAAATGTGCAATGACTTGGAGTTAGTAAACCAAAAGGGAAGAACATGTTTGGCATTTCTCAAACTGAAAGAACTGAGGAAAAAATTTAAGCCTCGAGTTGCAAGATTGAAAGATTCTATGGGCAAAATATTGAATGATGCAACATCAAAAGAAGATGGAAGGAATACACAGAGTCACTGTACCAAAGAGAACTGTTTGATCTTCATCCATTTCAGGAGGTGGCATATCATTAAGAACCAATGGTACTGAAGGAAGAAGTCGAAGCTGCACTGAAAGAATTGGTGAAGAACAAGGCTCCAGGAATTGATGGAATACCCATTGAGATGCTTCAACAAATGGATGACCCACTGGAGGCACTCACTTGGTTAAGCCAAGAGATTTGGAAGACAGCTACCTGGCCAACTGACTGGAAGAGATCCATATTTGTACCCATTCCAAAGAAAGGTGATCCCACAGAATGTGGAAATTATCAAACAATATCATTAATATAGGATGCAAGTAAAATCTTACTGAAAATCATTCAAAAACAGTTGCAGTAGTATATTGACAGAGAACTTCTAGAAATGCAAGCTGGATTCAGAAGAGGACATGGAACAAGGGATATCATTGCTGATGTCAGATGGATCTTGGCACAAAGCAAAGAATACCAGAAAGATGTTTACTTATGTTTTATTGACTATGCAAAAGCATTTGATTGTGTGGATCATAACAAATTGTGGATAACATTGAGAAGAACGGGAATTCCAGAACACTTGATTGTACTCATGAGGAACCTGTACACAGACCAGGAGGCTGTTATTTGAACAGAACAAAGGGACACTGCATGGTTTAAAATCAAGAAGGGAGTGCATCAGGGTTGTATCCTTTCCCCATACTTATTCAATCTGTATGCTGAGCAAATAATCTGAGAAGCTGGACTATATGAAGAAGAATGTGGCATTAAGATTGGAGGAAGAATCACAAGGTACCTCTGGGTGAATGTGACACTTTAATTTTTTGGTTAGTACCTGAGTGCTTTAAACTTTTACACCACTCAGGACTCCAGTAGGCTAGATTAGACAAAAGCAAAGATTAAAAAAAAAAAAAAACCCGTTAAATAACAATAACTATAATGAAAATACAGGGGAGACATTGGAGGTACCTTGTGAGTTTAGAGAAGTGATTCCTAAACTTGTCTGCATATTGGAGTCACCTTGTGCTCTTTAAAACTTCCAAAGCCCAGGCTACACAAAAACAAACAAACAAAAAAAGATTGGAGGAAGAATCATTAACAACCTGTGATATGCTGACGACACAACTTTGCTTGCTGAAAATGAGGATGACTTGAAGTACTTACTGATGAAGATTGAAGAATACAGTCTGCAGTATGGATTACATCTCAATAAAAGGAAGACAAATATCCTCACAACTGGTCCTATAAGCAACATTATAATAAATGGAGAAAAGATTGAAATTGTCAAATCTTCACGTTGCTTGGTTCTACAATCGATGCCATGGAAGCAGCAGTCAGGACATCAGACGACATATAGCACTGGGCAGATCAACTGCAAAGGATCTCTTTCAAGTGCTGAAGAGCAAAGATGGTGTGTCTGACACAAGCCATGGTACTTTCAATCACCTCATATGCATGTAAGAGCTGGACAATGATTAAGAAAGACTGAAGAAGAATTGATGCTTTTGAGCTGTGGTGTTGGCGAAGAATGCTGAAAATACCATGGGCTGCTAAAAGAACTAACAGGTCTGTTCTCAAGAAAGTGCAGCCAGAATGCTCCTTGGAGGCAAGAATGGCCAGACTTTGTCTCACCTACTTTGGTCATGTTGTCAGAAGAGACCATTCCCTGGAGAAGGATGTCATGCTTGGTAAGGTGGAGGGTCGATGAAAGAGGGGAAGTCCCTCAACGAGATGGATTGACATGGTGGCAGTGGTGATGGAGTCAAGAATAGCAGGAATCATGGAGCTGGCTCAGGACTGGGCTTTTTTTTTTTTTCATTCTGCTGTGCATAGGGTTGCTATGAGTCAGAGATGACTCAATGGCACCTAACAACAACAACATAGAGTTTTTGAACATGAATCCTCAAACCAGCATCCTGGTAGGGTGAAATCTAGGCTCATTTATTAAGGATATTTAAAATAGGTTGAAAGTTTGGTCTCCAGAGTCAAATAAAATTCTTAGCAGGGAGTCTTCTGTGGGGTTCAGTCCATGTGTTGTTTCACAGTGTACCTTCATTGCATGAGAGTTTTCTTGTGGCTGATGGGAAGCCTAGTGCTCTGGCCCACCTCATGTCCCAGTTTATAGTTTCACAGGTGTCTTTTAGTTGGTGGCAAGCACCTTAGAGGCGTTTAAGATGCTTGAACCAATGCCCACATTTTTTTACAGCTTAAAAACTCAGAGATTCCTTCATAACAATCATACGAAACCTGGTTTCATTCCTTCTGAACTGAATGCATTCTGTCAGCTAGAGACTTAGTCTCTTATTTTAAATATAGGGGCAGATGGCATTGCAGCAAGGGAATAGGTGGAACAGAAATTTGACATTGCACATCCTTAGTTTGTTTAGTTAACATGGAAATAGTATCCTGTAGGGAAGCAATTTTGCTATCTTGATAATGCTCAGAAGTTTCTAGGTGCCAGTCAAAATAGGCATCCTGTTGAAACTATTTAATTCAGGAAACTGTACTTTCTAAGGAGCTCTGGTAGCATAGTGCTTAAGGCATTTGACTGTTAACCAGAATGCTGGTGGTTCAAGCCCATCAGCCACTCCTCAGAAGGAAGATGGGGCAATCTACTTCCATAGTGATACTGCCTCAGAAACCCAAGGAGGGGTCTCTATGAGTCGGATCTGACTCAGTGGCAGTGAGTTCGGTTTGGTTTCTTTACTTTCTAGTTTACTGTGCAGAGAAACTAATTTAGGTAAACCAGAAGAACTCCAGAATGGCCATTGATTCTCCAGACTATTTCTTGTAAGGTGATGCCAGCCAGACAAAAATTTGCACATTACAGAGCCAGAGTGCTTGTTTGTGTAGTAGGTAGGAGTCCTAGAAGATGGCCCTAAATTGCCCTTTAGACTTGGTATCCCCAATTTTCACAGAGAGATATACTAAAACTTACTTGTGAGAACAGAAACAGATCTAGATATAAAACTCAAAGCTCTACTACACAAAGGAGCAGAGCTCAGATTTGAGAGGTTATTTATCTTGTGAGACTCCCAAGAGTTTGTGGAGGCAGAGAGCCCAAATGGCTCAGCTAGTACCAAAGACTTAGTCCTCACTATCTTGGAGGTTGTTAAGGGAATGCACCTTTAAAGTCCCACTTCTGATGCCAAATGTGTCATAGAAACAAATCCAATACTTTGTCAAGAGTAAAAGCAGTAAAAAGAGTAAAAGTTTCATTGAGGAGTAGCAGACAGTTATACCAGGCAGCACAAAAGTGAGCATACAATGTGCTTCAATGAGTTGGAGTCAGAGAGCAGTTTAAATACAAAAATATCAGGAACTAACAGGCAACTTTCTGATTGGCAGGGCTTTGTATAATCGGTTATAAGATTATCATGAGACCCCAGAAGTTTTTGTTGAAAGACCACAAACATTTCAAAATAAATTATTATTTTTTTTAATCAGCAGACATCTTGGGGGCCAGGAGGGACAAGTAGTTTGCAAAATTAGTTTTTGCAGGGGGCCTGGCATAAGCCTTTCTTCTGAGAACCAGTTGTGCAAGCAAGGAAGCAGCAAGATTCCTGGAACAATCTATTGTGATCTTAACCACAATCCCTTATATTCTAAGGACAGTTAAAGTTTTACAAGAAGCCAGTGGTGGGTAAAAAAGCAGAAGTAAGGCTAAAGAAAAAGATGGAGTTTAATATAGACCCAGGTCAGCCAGTTTAGTTATGCCAGACACCTCAAGTTTTGGGGTTTGCATACATTCCGTTGTAGGGTGAAGTCCTACATCCCAGAAACTCCCTTGGTCCTGAGCAAGCTCAGCATGACAGTTGGTTACACTATTCCAAGTAGCCAAAGAAACTCTTTGAAGTCTAAAGGGCACCCTGCAGGAGGACTATTTTACAACTCTTCCTCTTCCTTCTTCTCATCTCCTACCCTGCAGGTCACACAGTCAAGGTTTCCTGGGCAGGTGGAGAAGAGAAGGAAAGCTGTCTGGGCCTACCCTCTACTGACAGGGAAGATACTCTGGAATACCCTGCTGATCCTTCTGTCTGCCTCCTGCACAGACCCTTCTTCACCCTCTCTTCTGTCATAGTGCTCTCCCTTCCCTCTTCTCTCTGCCTATCCAGTCCTTATCAGTCTTGTAAGACTCAGATAACACCCCGGCTTCCAGGAAAGGTTCTTGATTGTTCTACTCTATTCTAATATTTTTCTTTTCCAACATCCTGCTTGCACCTAGAGTTCACAGTCCTCATCTGACTCATGACTATTTCCTTGTGACTTCTCTTACTTCTTATCTAACTATCTAGAAATCTATACCTTGCCTCCTCTACCAGTCTATAAGATCCCATGTAGCAGATGCTATTGATAAGTAAGGAAATGGGTTGAGAACCTCAGGATTCTAGGAGGAGGGAGCTCAGGCTAGACGTGGAGTCTCTTGGGCACCTGGTGGAGTAGGGCAGAGCTGCCTGTCCTGGAGTGAGCTCTGCTTCCCTGACTCCCCGATCACCACCCTGAGCACTGCTCCTTTTCTCAGCATGGCTCTCCCAGAGGTCCTGGCTCAATCAAGTCTTGGACTATTTACCAGATGCCCAAAGGCATGGAATTGAGTGTTTGCTAAGGGAGTCCTATCCAGGCTAGGTTCTAGGAACTGAGGACAATGCTCCAGAGGTATCTTTGTCCTGCATGCTTACCTCCTCCAGGCAGAAGCCTTCCTGATCCTGGAACTGCTCTGAGAGGGATGTCTGCCCAGCCCCTCTTAGCAGTCATGCATTCCAGTCTCCCCTCACCCATCTTAGCCTAAAGGGAGGCCCTACTCCTAGACAGGGATCCCTGGGTGGTGCAAATGGTTAACGTGCATGGCTGCTAACCAAAAGTTTGGAAATGCAGGTTGACCTAGAGATGCCTTGGAGAAAGACCTGAAGATGTAAATCTTAAAAACAGCCATTAAAAATCTTATGCAGCACAGTTATACTCTGACACACATGGGGTTGCCATGAGTCAGAACTGATTTGATGAAAACTAAGCACAACAAGCCTCGAATCTAGTCCACCTCTCTCTACATCTTGAGGTGCCCCATGCCCACAGCTCCTAGGAGGCTGGGTTCTCATCCATTCACTTCCTCAGCCCAGGCCTTCTGGGAAGGGATACTCAGGCACAAGGGCTTAAGTATTGGTTCCAAAATATAGAGTTTTTTCTGATTTCCCAGGTTCTTCTGTGAAGCTCAGTAGTTCACAGAACAGCCATGGCCTTATAGCCTTTATGTGTGTGTGGTGTAGTAAATTCCTTAGTGTGGCTTTTCTACCCATAAGTCTTTGTAAACTCCAAGGTGGGAATTGCTATTAGCAACTGAGGAGATCCTGATTTTAAAGTCCCCACCTGGGTTATTTCTGTTGGGTGTGGCACAATACAATGTTCTGGGAGGTTCCCACTCTCTCTCACATGTGCTTAGAGTTC
>NW_006921652.1:10587796-10594835 GCF_000298275.1 Orycteropus afer afer
TGGCCTTGTAGGAATAGGCCTTGGGTTACTGCTGGTAATCCTGTCTTCCTCTTGTGGGATTAGAGGAGGTCAGAACATGTGGCCTCCTTGCCGTTTTTGCAGTGTGTTATACAGATTTTTACATGTGTGAAATATTTTAGTAAAAAGAAATATACTACATACATACCATGGACTACTTGTTGTTGTTGTTAGGTACTGTTGAGTAGGCTCTGACTCATAACAACTCCATGTACAACAGAACGAGACACTGCCCAGTCCTGCGCCAGGCTCATAATCCTTGCTACACATGAGCCCATCAATGCAGCCACTGTGTCAATCCATCTCGTTGAGGGGTCTTCCCCTTTTTCGCTGACCCTCCAATTTACCAAGCATGATACCATTCACCAGGGAATGGTCCCTTCTGACAACATGACCAAAGTAGGTGAGATGAAATCTGGCCATTTTCACTTCCAGGGAGCATTCAGGCTGCACTGCTTCCAGGACAGATTTGCTTGTTCTTCTGGCAGTCCATGGTACTTTAAGTATTCTTCGCCAATACCACAACTCAAAAGCATCGACTCTTCTTCAGTCTTCCTTATTCATTGTCCAGCTTTCACAGGCATAGGAGGCTATTGAAAATGCCACGGGTTGGGTTAGGTGCACCTTAGTCTTCAAAGAGACATCTTTGCTCTTCAGCACTTTAAAAAGTGCTGAAGATTTTTTGTAGCAGATTTTCCCAGTGCAATACATCATCTTGATTTCTTGACTGCTGCTTCCATTGGTGTTGATTGTGGATCCAAGCAATATGAAATCTTTGACAAATTTGACCTTTTCTCCATTTATCACGATGTTGCTTATTGGTCCAGTTGTGAAGATTTTTGTTTTCTACAGGCTACAGTCTTTAATCTTCATCAGTAAGTAATTCAAGTCATCTTCACTTTCAGCAAGAAAAATTGTGTAATAGGCATATCACAGGTTGTTAATGAGTTTTCCTCCAATCCTGATGCCGTGATCTTTCTCAGGTAGTCCTGTTTCTCAGATTATTTGCCCAGTGTATAGATTAAACAAGTATGGTGAAAGGATACAACCCTGACATACTCGCTTCCTGATTTTAAACCATGCAGTATCCCCTTGTTCTATTCAAATGACAGCCTCCTGATTTATGTATAGGTCACTCATGAGCACAATTGAGTGCTCTGGAATTCTTATTCTTCTCAATGTTATCCATAAATTGTTATGATCCACACAGTCTAATGCTTTGGCATAGTCAATAAAATACAAGTAAACATCTGCAGTGTAGTAAATTACATGTTGTCATTGGTATGTGCTGTGGAGTCAGACCCAACTCATAGCAACCCCTCCTTGGGTTTCCGAGGTAGTATCACTATGGAAGTAGATTGTCCCATCTTTCTTCCGAGGAGTGGCTGGTGAGTTTTAACTGCCAGCCTTCTGGTTAGCAGTCAAGTGCCTTAGGCACTAAGCTACATAGTGTGGCTTTTCTAGCCATAAATCTTTGTAAACTCTGTGGTGGAATTTGCTGTGAGCAACTGAGTAGCTCCTGATTGTTAAAGTTATCCACCTGGGTTATTTCTGTTGGGAACAGCACAAAGTAATTTTCTGGGAAGTTTGCTCTTTCTCAGGTGTATAGAATTCTGTTGTTGGGATTGGTTAGTTTGGCCACTCTGCCAGACTCAAAAAGGGGCCCTCCTAGAGGGAGAAGGGATCTCTCACTGTGGCTGAGAGATGTGAGAGACATGCACTGCTGAGAGACACACCAAGAGACATGTACTGCTGGGAGAGACACTGAGAAACATGCCTCTGAGAGAGTGACTGAGACAGACTGTCAGCTGAGAGACAGCTGGCTGAGAGAGACTGAGCGTGTTACTGAACTTGAATTGTAGCCTGTTATTTCCTAATAAACCCCCATAATCCATGAGTTCTGTGTGGACACTACAGCAAATTATCAAATCCGTCAGAGAGGTGGGTGCTGTGGAAGGAACAGTTGGTGTCAGGGTTGGTGAAAGGACTAGAGGGAGGCAGCATGTCTAGCCTCACAGGAATAGGCCTTGGGCTACTGATAGTGATGCTGTCTTCCTCTTGTGGGGTTAGAGGAGGTCAGAAGATGGAACCTCCCTGCCCCTTTGGCAACATCTTTCTGGTGTTCTTTGCTTTCAGCCAAGATTCATCTGATATCAGCAATGATATCCCTCATTCCACATCTTCTGAATCCAGCTTGCATTTCTGGAAGTTCCCTGCCAATATACTGCCACAACTGTTTTTGAATTATCTTCAGCAAGGTTTTACTCGAGTGTGATAGTAATGATATTGTTTGATAATTTCCACATTCTGTTGGATCACCTTTATTTTGAATGGGTACAAATATGGATCCCTTCCAGTCAGTTGGCCAGGTAGCTGTCTTCCAAATTTTTTGGCATATATGAGTAAGTGCCTCCAGTGCAGCATCTGTTTGTTGAAACATCACAGTGGGTATTCATTCAATTCCTGGAGTCTTGCTTTTTTGCCAAATCCTTCAGTGTAACTTTGCCTTCTTCCTTTAATATCTTTGGTTCTTGATCACATGCCTCCTCTGGAAATGGATGAACATCAACCAATTCTTCTTGGTACAGTGACTCTGTGTATTCCTTCCATCTTCATTTGATGTTTCCTGCATCATTTAGTATTTCGTTCATAGAATCTTTCAGTATTGCAATTGGAGGCTTGATTTTTTTTCTTCCGTTCTTTCAGCTTGAGCAGTGCTGAGTGTGTTCTTCCCTTTTAGTTTTCTAACACCAGGTCTTTGCAGATTTCATTATAATAATTGACTTTGACTTCTCAGCTGCTTTTTGAAATCTGTTCAGCTCTTTCATCTTGTCATTTCTTCCATTTGCTTTAGTTACTCTCCATCTAAGAGCAAGTTTCAGAATCTCTTCTGACATCCATTTTGGTCTTTTCTTCCTTTCCTACCTTTTAAATGACCTGTTGCTTTCTTCATGCATGATGTTTTTAATGTTATCCCACAATTTGTCTGGTTTTTAGTCATTGGTGTTCAATGTGTCAAATCTATTTTTCAGATGGTCTCTAAATTCAGGTGGGATATAATGGACTACTACTGAGCAGTAAAAAAGAATGACTACTGATACATTCAACAACATTGATGAATCTCCAAGGAATTATGCTGGAAAAAGTTACATACTTGTGTTAGATTGGGTTCTCTAGAGAAACACAAAAACCAACAAAGCATATATATATATGTATATATATATATATATAGAGAGAGAGAGAGAGAGAGAGAGAGAAATTTATCTTAGGAAAATGGCTCACAAACGTATAGAAGCCAGCAAGTCCAAAGTCCTTGGAGGAACTTCGGGCTGGCGGCAGCCTTAGCTTCTGCAAGCGCAGGGGGCCAAGCAATTCAAGGCTGGCAGGCAGTACACTGGTTGTTGACTCCAACAAAAAACGAATCCAAGATCTCCAGGCTGAGCGGTGGGCTGCTCACTCACGGAAGTTCGTAGTCCGCACACCAGGGTTCCAATCCCTCAGAAAAGAATGTCTCTCTTCCCAGGATATCCCTGGATATCTTGGAAGCAGGCCACACCCCTAGGGAAACTCCCCTTGGGCAGATTGGCCACTCAGAACACAGTCATCTGATCCCATCATGGGAACAACCACACAGAACTGGGGTCCAGCCAAGTTGACACACAGCTCCAACTATCACAATACTATATGATCCGTTTATACAGTGAAACCTGTGAGAGTTGGAACTCGACAGGATGGCCTTGTTCTTCTGTGTTTAGTTAGTTTTCTGTCTTTGATAGGGTGCGGTCTTACCACTTTTATATCATTTGTTTTAGTGGAAAATGTTTGAGTCTTCCTTCTCTGACCAGTTTCCACCTTACACAGGTTCTGGCTTTTGCAGATTTTACTGAGTAACATTTTGAAATGACAAAATTTTAGAAACGCAGAACAAATTAGTGGCTGCCAGGAGTTGAGGAGTGGTTTGGAGAGTCTTTGGGAAGATGCAACTATTCTGTATCTTGACTGTGGTGGTGGACACCCAAACTTATACATGTGATAAAACTGTATAGAACTAAACACACACACACACACACACACACACACACACACACACAAGTACAAGTAAAACTGGGGAAAATCTGAATAAAATTAATGGTCTTTTTGGTTTTATCTACGTCAATATCCCAGTTGTAGTATTATGTACCATTTTGTAAGATGTTACCATTGGGGGAAACTGGGATCTTGCTGCATTATTTCTGACAAATGCATGTGAAGCTATAAATATCTCATTAAAAATTACAATTATTTTTTTAAAAATGAAACAAACTTTTATAAAATAGAGGAAACATTTTTGTTCATAGGTATGCAGGAGCCTAGGAGAGATGGAACACCCCTTCCACCACTCTGTCACCCCTCCTTTGCAGTGGGAATTCTCAGGACCTCTTCCAGAGAAGGCTTATTCTGGGAGAGTCTACCTTGAGTCTGGTCTGCATAACCCACCACACCCTACCCATCAGGATCATTCTGCCTCTCTCCTTCTGGGACACATGTTGTTAACTAAGAAAGCTCTGTGCCAAGGCCTCTGACAAGGAACCAGAGAATTAAATCCTGGTAAAGGAATAGGGACAGACTGGGAGGAGAAAATTTGTGAAATTTATCTCACCAACTTTACATCTCATAGAATTCATAAAGGTGATTCAACCTCACAGCCCTCCCTCTACACACACTTATTATCTGGATGTCCTGCTATCAGGAGAGGTATTAGATTGTGAAGGGCCAGATGAAGGAATTGGAAATTCTATGATGATTTGACCACTGATGGCTGAATCCATCATGCTTGTGATGTTAATTTTATGTGTCAATTTGACTAGGCTATGGTTCCACTGCTTTTTCCAAACACTAGTCTAGCTGCTGTTCCATAATGTAATCTGATGAAATGTACTGTAAACACCTTCCATGATCTAATCTAATCAATCAGTTGAAATCGAGTTCCTTAGGGTGTGGTGTTCCTTCAGACTATAAATAGATATTTTATCAAACCTTGTTCTCTGTACCCTTCCTATAACCTAACCTATGGATTTTGGAATATAAGCCTGCAGAAGTCTCCAGCTTGCCACCTAATCCACAGATTTTGGATTTGCCAATCCCCACAGTTGCATGAGCCAATTCCTTGAAGTAAATCTCTATAGCTATCTCTTTATCTATCTATCTATCTATCTATCTATCTATCTATCTATCTAGCTATCTATCTATATCACACTGGTTCTATTTCTACAGAGAATCCTACGATAATGCTGAAAAACATGGAGCAAGTGCCCATAAGTCACAGGGAACTGGTGGTCTGGTAGAGTAAACATAAAGGAGAGCACATCCCAGCTGGAACCTCTAGTAGGCACCTAACCACTGAGAATTTCTGCTTCTGTAAAATGGACATACTGTTTATCATCTAGGTGTTGTGTGGTTAGGGAAGGTGATGCTCCTTCTCTTTTCTTCTGTTTCCTGGAGGAGGTGGGTTGGAGGGAGAGCCCAGAAGCTCAGAAGGAGGGAGATATAAACACCCCTGACACCTGATAAGAGGATAGGTTCCAAAGATGGCAGCATGGACTGGACAATTGGAGGCCTCTTGGAGTCTGGAGGAGACAGGACAATGTTGAATAAAGTCCTTGATTTTGCATGAAAAATTACACATCTCAGCAGATGCCAGGCCAGATACATGGGGCTGAGAAGTGGCTACCTCTTCTCACTGCTGCTGCAGAGTTGTTTACTCTGGACCTCAGATGCAATCCTGGGGACCAGGAGGAGAAGTGTTGAGTCTAAGTTGAAATCTGAAATGACTGAGAAATCATCAATATAACTGAATTCCATTGTTTTATCATGATTAGATTAAGCTTTCTGCTACTTAGGAACATTGGAGGATTGAGCTAGAAATTTGGTTATAGGAAAATAGTTACATTTTTGCACCCTTGAGTTTGTGGCCTACAAAAATTCGGATGTGTTACACAGACACATAATTTCTTGTATGTACTTCCATTTCTTGTATATACATTCCCACATGCATGAAACCCACACCTAGTGGTGGCCTGGTACATGGTTCACAACCAGCTTTCTGAAGGGCACAGGAATGGGGGGGGGTCACAAGGAAGGGAGAAGAGGAAAGTGGGTTAGGTTTGAGGATGGTAATTGGGGAGTGACCCCAAATGTACACAAACTGTTGAATGTAAAACAAATGCTGCTCCATAAATTTGCACCCAAAGCACAATAATATTTATTTTTTTAAAATAGATAAATAAAATAAAACCAACCAGTTTTCTGGGAAACAACAGGAACAACAAACTGATATAAATACAGCATTTGCTAATTTCTATGGTGCAAACCCACCACACATCTGTCAGTTTGCTGTACCATGGTAGCTTGTGTGTTGCTGTGAGGCTGGAGGCTATGCCACAGGTATTTAAAATATCAGCAGGGTCAGCATGGTGGATAGATTTCAGTGGAACTTCCAGACTGGGAAGAAGGGCCAGGCCATACACTTCTGAAAAAACTGGCCACTGAAAACCTTATGAATAACAGGGAAACATTGTCTGATATAGTGCCAGAAGATGAGCACCTCAGGCTGGAAGTCACTCGGAATATGACTAGGGAAGAGCTGCCTCCTCAAAGTAGAGTCAACTTTAATGACATGGATGGAGTAAACCTTTTGAGACCTACCTCCATTTGCTGATTATGCATGACTCCATATGGGAAGAAATAGCTGCAAACATTCATTAATTACAGGAATATAGAACGTACAAAGGAAAATTGAAAATTGTAAAAATTTATGAAATGGAATGAATAAAGATGATATCCTAGGCATTGTTGTTGTTGCTCTTATGTGCCATTGAGTGGAATCCGACTCATAGTGACCCCTCCTTGGGTTTCCGAGGCAGTATCACTGCAGAAGTAGATTGCCCAACCTTCCTTCTGAGAAGTGGCTGGTGGATTTGAACCACCAGCCTTCTGGTTAGCAGTCAAATGCCTTAGGCACTATGCTACCAGAGCTCCTTAG
>NW_006921652.1:10597300-10617075 GCF_000298275.1 Orycteropus afer afer
AAGAGGGGGAGGCCTTCAATGAGATGGACTGACACGGTGGCTGCAATGATGGGCTCAAGTATAGCAGGGATTGTGGGGCTGGCGCAGGATCGGGCAGTGTTTCGTTCTGCTGTGCATGGGGTCGCTATGAGTTGGAAACGACTCGACGGCACTTAACAACAACAACACCACCAAAAAGAATTGGTCTACTTTCAGCTATTTCAGGAAGTAGCATGTGATTAAGAACCAATGGTACTGAAGGAAGATGCCTGTGGTAGTTAAGTTTGTGTGTCAACTTGGCTGGGCCTAGTTGAGTGGGTGGGCAGCTGGATGTAGTATTCCTATGATGAGACTGGTAATCAACTCCATAGTGAAATCTACTGTGAGCAGCTGAGTAGCTGCCTCAGGGATGTGGTCTGCTTCCTGAATATAAGGAGAAGCCTTGGCAAACAGTATCTAGCTTATGGCACGCTTAAACCCTGTGTGAAGCTGAGTCATTTTTTAGCAGCCTGCCATGTTCTGCTAACCCTTAGACTTTCAATGGATTTGAATTAATGGCCTGCTGTGTGGTTTGGTAACATCAGGACTGTGCCTTTTTACTTGAAACCTTGGGCTCAGCAGCCAGCAGCTCCGTGAGTGAAGAAATGTGCTAGCTTCAGTGGGCCAGGAGCAGGAGGCAGAGCTGAAGCCCAAGGTTAAGGGGCTTTCACTCAGCCCCTAGAGCCTGGTACTTGAACTCAGACTTAAAGCCTCCAAACTGTAAGAGAATAAACTCCTGTTTGTTAAAGCTATCCCATTTGTGGTATCTTCTGTTAGAGCAGCACTAGGTAACCAGAACAAAGTCCAAGCTGCACTGAGGGAATTGGTGAAAAACAAGGCTCCAGGAAATGATGGAATACCCATTGAGATATTTCAACAAACGGATGCAGCACAGGAGGCACTTACTCATTTATGTCCAGAAATTTGGGGGACAGCTATCTGGCTAACTGACTGGAAGAGATCTGTATTTGTACCCACTCCAAAGAAAGGTGATCCAACAGAATGTGAAAATTATCAAACAATATCATTAATATCACACGCAAGTAAAATTTTGCTGAAGATAATTAAAAAACAGTTGCAGCAATATATTGACAGGGAACTGCCAGGAATTCTAGCTGGGTTCATAGAGGATGTGAAAGAAGGGATATCATTGCTGATATCAGATGGATCTTGACTGAAAGCAAAGAATATCAGAAAGATGTTTACCTGTGTTTTACTGATTGTGCAAAGGCATTCAATTGTGTGGATCATGACAAATTATGGATAACATTGCAAAGAATGGGAATTCCAGAACACTTAATTGTACTCATGAAGAACCTGTACATAGACCAAGAGGCTGTCATTCAAACAGAACAAGGGGATACTTCATGGTTTAAAATCGGGAAAGGTGTGCATCAGGGTTGTATCCTTTCACCATTCTTATTCAATCTGTATGATGAGCAAATAATCCAAGAAGCTGGACTATGTGAAGAAGAACACGGTATCAGGATTGGAGGAAGACTTATTAACACCTGCAATATGAAGATGACACAACCTTGCTTGCTGAAAGTCAAGAAGATTTGAAGCATTTATTGATGAAGATCTAAGACTAAAATCTTCAGTATGGATTACACCTCATCATAAAACAAAAATCCTCACAACTGGACCAATAAGCAACATCAAGATAAATGGAGAAAAGGTTGAAGTTGTCAAACATTTCATTTTACTTAGATCCACAATGAACACCCATGGAAGCAACAGTCAAGAAATCAGAGGTCATATTGCACTGAGCAAATGTGCTTCAAAAGACCTCTTTAAAGTGTTAAGGAGCAAAGATGGCATTTAGAAGACTAAAGTGTGCCTAACCCAAGCCATGGTACTTTCAGTCACCTCATATGATTGTGAATGCTGGACAATGAATAAGGAAGACCAAAGAGATGATGCCTTTGAATTGTGTTGTTGGCGAAGAATACCGAAAATGGCACCAAATGCCAGAAGAACGAACAAATCTGTCCTGGAAGAAGTGCAGCCAGAATACTCCTTAGAAGGAAGAATGGCCAGACTTCATCTCACCTACTTTAGTAATGTTGTCAGAAGGGACCAGTCTCTGGAGAAGGATATCATGCTTGATAAAGTAGATGGTCAGCAAAAAAGGGGAAGACCCTCAATGAGATGAATTGACACAGTGACTGCCATGATGGGCTCCATCATAGCAGGGATTGTGAGGATGGCACGGGACTGGGCAGTGTTTTGTTCTGTTGTACATAGGTTGCTATGAGCCTGAGCTGTCTTGATGGCACGTGTTCTGGTTACCTAGTGCCACTCTGACAAGAAATATACCACAAATGGGATGACTTTAACAAACAGGAGTTTATTCTTACAATTTGGAGGCTTTAAGTCCAAGTTCAAAGTGCCAATCTCTAGGGGCTGGGTGAAGGCTCCTCAACCTTGGGGTTCAGCTCTGCCTTCTGCTCCTGGCCTACTGGAGCTAGAGGTTTTTCTTCACTGAGACAGCTGCTGGCTGCTGAGGCTGCCAAGCCCAGGGCTGACAAGTAAAAAGGCACACAGCCTTGAAATTACCAAATCACACAGCAGGCCATTAATTCAAGTCCATTGAAAGTCCCAAGGTTGGCAGAGCATGGCGGCTGCTGAACAACAACACGACTACATACAGTGTCCAAGCGTGCCATGAACTCGAGACCATTCCCCAAGGCTTCTGCTTATATACAGGAAGCAGACCACATACCCAAAGCAGCTACTCAGCTGCTTGTGGTGGATCCTACCATGGAGTTGATTGCCAGTCTCATCATGGGGAGTAATTACCACCAGCTGCCCAGCCACTCAACTAGGCCAGCCAAGTTGACACACCAACTGAACTACCACAGCACGTAACACAACAACATGGTATAAACACTTCCACTATAGTGATTTCAAACTACTGACATCCTGAAAGAGTGTTGGAAAGAAGCATTAACAGTTGTCTTTTCTTGAGCAAGCTGGCTCCAGCTGAACACTACATGTTACACTTTCACATTTATGCACCTGCCCAAAGGTGACTAGATATACAGGATTGCTTAGATTCTTTTAAGAACTGAAATTCTAATTCTCATGTACACACATGCTGGTACAGAAAAAGACATAGACGTTATCTCAAATAAGTGCACCAGTACATTCATTCACTTTGAACCATATATAAAGACAAATTCAAATATATAAGTAAATATATGACCAATCAATTGCTAGCCAGTCAATTCTGATTCATGGTGACCCCATGTGTGTCAAAGTAGGGCAGTGCTCCATAGAGTTTTAAGTACCTGATTTTGCAGAAGTAGATCACCAGGTCTTTCATCTCTCCCCAATTGGATCTTCAAATTGTCTCTGCCATGGACTTTCCTTGCTCCCTCCTTGAGTTTACAGTGGGGTATTTACTACCCCTTATGTTTGTGGAATAGTACTTTGCACTTAACAAGCACTCTCAAAACTATGTATGGAGTCTCTATTATGTGCCCAGAACTGGGTTTAGCCCTGGAAATACAGTTTTGAATGAAATCAGATGTGCTTGTGTTTTCATGAACTAATTCAACATAATCTGTTGAGAACCTTGGTGTCCAAAGTCCTGACCCCAAATCATAAGAAAATTTGGGAAGGAAGATAATTTTCCCACTGTCTACCTTACACCCCCCTCACCCCAGCAAATAACACCTCCCTGAGGTCACAGGGACAATGTAGAGAAGACAGAACAAGTCTGTGGCTTGTAGATTCTTCAGGGATTTTCCAAGCAGCTGCTGGGCTGGGATGTTGCAAGCTCAGAGCAAAAGAGCATTAAACTTTTACAGAGCTATCTGCATTGCAACATCTCTATTTCCTTACCATTACAGTAAACACCCACATCCATAATAATCAACTTCTATTGCTTCTGTGAACCTACGCTAATTACTTTTATTTCAGTGTCTCGTTTCTTCACTTATAATATGTAGTTAGAAATCTCTGCCTTTCTCAAAGGCTATTAGGATGATCAACCACGATGAAGGTACATACCTAAAAGAGCCTTATAGAACTATAATGTACAATACAAATGTATAGTTTTATTAATCTTTTATTGAATACCATTTTCTTCTTTAAATTGATCATAGCATGGGATTTAAATATCAAAGAGCTTGGAAATGGTAAATTACTATATGCCATGTTAACTCCATGGCAATGAGTATTGGTTTTTTTGGTTTAAGAATGGAATGTTATGGATTAAATTGCCTTCCCTCACCTCCTAAAAATGTGTTGGGATTCTAGCCCTCTATACCTGTGGATGTAATCCTGTTTGGAAATAGTATTTTCTTTGCTCTATGAATTAGATCATACCTGAATAGAATGGGTTCTAAATCTAATCTCTTCTGAGTAATAGAAAGTACATTAGACACAGAAGCATGCACATAATGGAGGAGAGAGTTGTGTGGGGATTGTCTACAAGCCAAAGAATCAAGGAACGCTCCTGGGGCTACCCACAAGGAAAGAATCCACACTGCCGAGATCCTGATTTGGACTTCAGCCTCCAGAACTGTGAGAAAATAAAGTTCTATTCTTTAAAGCTTATGGTATTTGTGTTACAGCAAATCGTTATGAACATTTGGCATACATGTGTTTTTAAGCTGGAAGAGAGAAGTCTTTACCTCTTCTCCTACTTACATGGACCTGAAACACTACACTGTAACTCACAAGAGTAAATAAATCACTATGTGATAGGGAATATACAGGAGGGATAGGTTTTTACTGCAGCACTGGGTAACTAAGATAGGGGTGTGGCGGCCTGAGGCAATAAAGGCCCTCTAAAACCTTATCATTCCAGAAAGGCGATCCCACAGAATATAGAAATTATAGAACAATATCATTAATATCGCATGCAAGTAAGATCTTACTGAAGATAATTCAGAAATGTTTGCAGCAGTATATTGACAGAGAACTTCCAGAGGTTCAAGCCAGATTCAGAAGAGGACGTGCAACAAGGGATATCATAGCTGTTGTCAGATGGATCTTGGCTCAAGGCAAAGAATACCAGAAAGATGTTTACTTGTGTTTTACTGACTATGCAAAGGCATTTGTGTGGATCATGACAAATTATGGATAACATTGAGAGGAATGGGAATTCCCGAGCACTTGATTGTACTCATGAGGAATCTGTACCTGGACCAGGAGGCTGTCATTCGAACAGAACAAGGGGACACTACATGGTTTAAAATCAAGAAGGGAGTGCGTCAGGGTTGTATCCTTTCTCTATACTTATACAATCTATATGCTGAGCAAATAATCCGAAAAGATGGACTATATGAAGAAAAACGTGGTATCAGGATTGGAGGAAGAATCATTAACAACCTGATATATGCAGACGATACAACTTTGCTTGCTGAAAGTGAGGATGACTTAAGGCACCTCCTGATGAAGGTTGAAGAATACAGTCTGCAGTATGGATTACGTCTCAACATAAAGAAAACAAAAATCCTCACAACTGGACCAATGAGCAGCATCACAATAAATGGAGAGAACATTGAGGTTGTCAAGGAATTCACATTGCTTCGTTCTACAATCGATGCCAACGGAAGCAGCAGTCAGGACATTAGATGACGTGTAGCATTGGGAAAGTCAACTGCGAAGGAACTGTTTCAAGTGCTGAGGAGCAAGGATATCTCCTTGAGGACTAAGGTGCGCCTGACACAAGCCATGATATTTCCAATCGCCTCGTGTGCATGTGAGAGCTAGACAATGAATAAGGAAGACCGAAGAAGAGTTGATGCTTTTGAGTTGTGGTGCTGGTGAAGAATGCTGAAAGTACCATGGACTGCTAAAAGAACAGATCTGTCCTGGAGGAAGTGCAGCCAGAATGCTCCTTGGAAGCAAGAATGGCCAGACTTGTCTCACCTACTTTGGTCATGTTGTAAGGAGGGACCATTCCCTGCAGAAGGATGTCATGCTTGGTAGGGTGGAGGGTCACGAAAGAAGGGGAGGCCTTCAATGAGATGGATTGACACGGTGGCTGCGATGATGGGCTCAAGTAGAGCAGGGATTGTGGGGCTGGCGCCAGTTTCGTTCTGCTGTGCATGGGGTCGCTATGAGTTGGAAACGACTGGAGGGCACTTAACAACAACAACAAAAAAACCTTATCAGGGAGCTCTGGTAGCGCAGTGCCTAAGGAAGGAAGATGGGGCAATCTACTTCCGTAGTGATACTGCCTTGGAAACCTAAGGAGGGGTCGCTATGAGTCGGATCCCACTGAGGGCACAGAACAACAACAAAACCTTATCAACTCTGTAGCTCTATCAGTAGTACCAGCAAACGCCCTCCACAAAGTAGTCTGGGTGAGGAGTAAAAGCTGAAAGTTTTCTTCTCAGGACTGCAAGGACAGCCTCCAGGACTTTTTCCCATCCCAAACAACTTCCATGTATTCCTGGGTGCGGATATTCACTTGAGTGCAGACTTGCGCGGGTGTTTGTCTGAAATATCATTTTTCCCCTCATCAAGTAGATGTTGGGTGGAACATGACAGTAATTTTTTAAGAGGCCCAGGATCGCCCTGGTTTTTGCGTTTGCTCACAGAACGCACATCTTCGTGGGGGTCTGGTGGCGCGCGAGTCACTGTGTGCGTCACCAACTGTGTACGTGGCTCACAAGCAGTGCGCACGCGCCAGGCTGGGCGGCTAGTAACTTTCGGGCGCTAAAGGGCGGGAAGGCCAGTGACGTATCCAGCGCGTCCAAACTGGACACCTCTTTATGGCTCCTCCGCCTGGAATCCAGTATCCATCTCCGGAAGCAGAATATAGTAGGTGGGGAGAGGGGTGGCTGGGGTTCGTAGGAGCCACTGCGGACTGCACCCACCGAGTCTGGAGGATTCACCTGGACTGGTCAGGGTCCAGGGCGAGTGCTGGCTTGTGGAGCCACACCCCGCGCACGCGCACTGCGAGTCAGCTGGCTGTCCCGTGATGCGGGGCGGTGCCAAAAGGAATAGAAGGAAGGTAGCAGGAGGGAAGCAAACGGCGGGATCAGCGGCGGTGGTAGCAGCAGCATGGCCGCGCTCTACGGGGGTGTAGAGGGGTGAGTGCGGCCTGGTGGAGGGAGCACGAGAGGATTGGCCTGTCCTGTCATTTGCAAGCAGCCTGGGCCAGCCCAGGCCTGAGCGCGGGGCGAAGGGCTGTAGTCAGGCCCGCAGGGAGGTGGCCCCGGGTCTAAAGGTCCAGTCGTTTTGGGATGTGGGGTTTTCAGGAGGAGGGTATGAGAACGCGCAGGCATGTCCTTGCGTGTGCGGATGTTTGCCTTTCAGGGGATCTTCGCTTGCCCCGGCCACACCCCGGGGGGTGTCCTTTGTGTTTCTCGGCGGAACCACGCCTATTTTTCCCACTACGGCCCCCTTTGGCGTCACCCTCGGGTGAAGCAGCTCCTTTGCCCTATTGCGGACCCCGGAGAGTTTTGCAGAACAGGTGTCAGTGAAGTTGCCAAGCAGGGGGATGAGAGTGGGGCGGACCCCGGGACAGAGCTGAAGCAGCAGTAGGGCAGAATGCAATTGCCTGCCCTGATACAGGAACACCCTCCCCCCTTCTCTGCTCCTCAAACTAGATTGAATCCTTTATTATTATGGCATTTTTCCTGTTCAGAAGCTTGTTTACTTTTTCAGTAGCTCTGCCTCTCAGTATTATGGGCAAGACTTTTGATCTCTCTGGAATTCAGTTATCACATATGTAAAATGAAGGAAAGGAAGAACAAGATGATTGCCAAGTCCCCTGCCAGTGGCACATTCTGGGAATCTCGATGTGTCAAATCAGGCCATGATAGAAGGTGACTGTCATTTTCAGCCAGGGCACTGTACTTTTCAGTCAAAGATTGTATTCATTTCTCTGGCAGCCACAACTCACTGTGATTTAAGTACCTCAAAGTAATTATTTCTGTTTATTGCTGTTAAAGTTGATAAATCCTATAACTTGCTTTTTTTTTTTTCTTTTTTAAAAAACAAAGGTATGGGAGCTTGCACTCACCCCTATTACTGCAGGCTCTGATCCATTTTCCCAGCTCTTAATGAGATTCTTTTGGATGTTGAATTTGCCACCTTAGGTATTAATTGCCCCTCAAACTTTATGTCATTTGAGTTTGAGCAGCAGTTTCCACTGTCCTCTTCTAAAACATTCCTAAAAGTGCTGACCAATACAAAACCATATATCATGCCACCACAGACCTCCTTCCAAATTATCATTGGTCTCAGTAATAGCATGTGAGGGTTTAGTTGGTTAAGTAGGTATAAACTCACCCACTTGTCCTGACTCTGGTCAAAGAATATCTTGAAGACTTTGGCAGCTGGAGCTGGATCTTGAAAGGGAGCCTTTAGCTATTGTGAGAAAAGCAGAGGTGATACTTTCTTTAGCCACATTTACCAGGCCTTGCCCTGTGCCAGGTTTTGGGCTAGGCACGAGGGTAGAAGGATGGTACAGAACTTGTCCCAATGGAGTTCATAGTCTAGTGAGAGGCAGATTTAAAAAAAAAAAAAAAAAAAAGATCTAATTATACTCCATACAGAGGAATCCAGTTATGGGGCACTGAAAAGCTTTAACTAATGGCGGTATAGGAGTGGGAAGGTTTTGAGAACTAGATAGTATATAAGAGGTCTTGAAGGATAAGTAGGACATTCTTAGAGGAAGATGAGTGAGAACTGTGTTCAGTTTAACAGCACAGCAAACATCAAACCACAGAAGTGGGTTTGGGAATAGTAATTGGGTTTACTGAAACTGACTTCATCACTCTGGGCTCTGCGACAAGGGCTGCAAAAGCTTGGCTGTGCCTCTGCAGACTTTTCTGAGCAGGACTGAGTGCCCCCTTGTGTTCTTTAGGGGAGGCACACGGTCCAAGGTCCTTTTACTCTCTGAGGATGGACAAATCCTGGCAGAAGCGGATGGACTCCACACAAACCACTGGGTAAAGGCCGCACTGAGGGGACCAGTGGGCTTGGTTGTGGTTTTATTCTTTGTAACCCTACTTGTGATGGTAGATGGTGCTCATAGAGCAGCTTGTAGGGGCAACATAGGTACTGCAAGCTTTTGTAACTCCTTCCCTTGATTGGCGTCAGCTGATCGGGACAGACAAGTGTGTGGAGAGGATCAACGAGATGGTGAACAGGGCCAAGCGAAAAGCAGGAGTGGATCCTCTGGTACCTCTACGCAGCTTGGTGAGTCTGGGGTAGAGTCTGGGAGTTCATTCATCAGTGCCACAGTGATCAGTGGCAAGTTTGGATTACCTAAATTCAGTAGCTATAGGAGTGGCCTTCAGGCTTAGTCCCCAGTCTAGAAGCTCACACATGAGCTCATCTATTCCTGTGGCTTCAGTTGCTGCTTGTGAGCCACAAATGGATTGGAAAAGCATAAGGCTTTGGAGAGCCATTGAGATTATGGTTTTAATCTCAGCCTTGCCACTCACTATCTTTGTGACCCTAAGCAAATTACGTACTTTCTCTAAACCTCAGTTGCCTCGTTTGGAAAATGAAGATAATAACAGCTACCTCTGAGTTTAGGAAGTAAAATGACATGATACATCTGAAAGTGGTTAGCATAGAGCCAGACTCATAAGCGCTCATTAAATGTTTGCTAGTAGTATTCCCAGCTCGGCTCTTTCTCCCAAGTTATCGTAGCTTTGGCTACACCCTGGGCATATCCCCAGTGAGATGTTCTGCAGGTACAGCCAGCCCTGTGCGTTACAGATAGATGGCCTGTCTCTCCATCTCCCTTCAGCGTGCTCCTCTGTGTGATTTTTCTGTTGGTAAAATTCTGCCTTTCCAAGCTCCAAACCTGACATTGTTGAATCCTCCTTTGTCCATCCCCAGTCCAGGCCCTTGTCTCAGCCACAGACTTTTGAGAAGTTACTGTGTGGGGTAGAAGGAGTACTGGGGCTGGATAAGCAGGGAAAGCCCAGATGTGGAGAGCCGGAGACAGGCATTAGGAGGGAGGGGGTTGAGAAAGGAGTTGGGTCTGGGGCCCTACTCCTCACTGGTTCACCTCCCGCGTGGCCTAGGGCCTATCCCTGAGCGGTGGGGAGCAGGAGGACGCGGTGAGGATTCTGATGGAGGAGCTGAGGGACCGATTTCCTTACCTGAGTGAAAGCTACTTAATCACCACTGACGCGGCTGGCTCCATCGCCACAGCTACACCGGATGGTGAGGAGGTGGAAGGAGGGGTGAGGTTGAGAACTGGGTTTTTTTTGGGAAGCACCTTAGATGTAGCTGGTAAAACTTGCCTTCCAAGTAGCTGGAAGGCAGCCTCCATCATATTTTCCCCCTTATTCTCCGTTCTTTAGCTTAACTGTTTCAGAGCCAGGACAGGGCTTAAGGAGGGAGGGAAGAAAGGTCATTTTGATGGGAAGCAAGTAGTGGAGTAGAATCTGCAGACCCAGGGGCAGAAGGGAGCCTGTGGTGGCAGTGGAGTGATGAAGGCAGGCTAGGGAGGATAGGGAAAGGAGCTCTGTTAGAGTGTCGGAACCATGAGATTGACATCTGAAGCCCAGTTCCTACTTGCCAGCTCTATCAGCTTGAAGTTACTTAACTCTGAGTTTCAATTTCCTCACATTTGAAATGGGGCTAATTGTATTCATGAGGTGGTTCAGGATATTGAGTGAGTATCACTACTGAGTGGACTGGATCTGGCCCAATCCCTAGACACAGCACTCAGTGAAAAGCAAGTAGAGTCAGTATTTGAAAGCTGGCTGGGTGAGGAGTCACAGATATGTGTTTTTTGTCCCCTAGAGAAGGGTTCTACATGGTTGGTGTTTCTCTGAGACCCAGGCTTTCCACCTTTGGGCAGGAAACTAGTTGGGCTCAGTTTCTCTGTGAGATTAGGTGGGGATCCCTTTCCCAGGGCTGGTGTCTGTCCTGCCTTTGATCCAAGGTTATGTGTGTTGGGTTGGGCCTTGGCCACACTGAGCCTTCTGTGCCCTTTCTTTAGGTGGGCTCGTGCTCATTGCTGGGACTGGCTCCAACTGCAGGCTCATCAACCCCGATGGCTCTGAGAGCGGCTGTGGTGGCTGGGGCCACATGATGGGGGACGAGGGCTCAGGTGAGGTCACGCAGCCTGGGCTGGGTTTAGGGTCCTGGACCCTTCTTTTCTTCTATTCTACCCTTGACTCCCTGAACTCCTGGGGTTCTTTGGGACAGCTCCAGAACCTGACTGATGGGCCCAAGATAATGACTGGGAGACCATAGATATGCAAATGCTCAGGCCCATTCTTTTGCAGTGACTGGCACCATCCCTCAGCTCAGTGCTGTGGTGGACTTTTGGCATCCAGGAAAGAGTTGAAACTAAGAAGGTACATAGAAGGCCATAGATGCCAGGCCATGCTGTACCAGTCTGCTAGTGGGAAAGGGATATAGAGACTCCTCCCACACTCACCTTTTTGTAGGACTCCATGTGTGCAGAGTAGAAGTGTTCACGGCTGTGACTTTTCAGACGCAAATTGCCTGCCTGTCTTCCAAGGTGCCTCTGGGTGGGTTTGAACTGCTAACCTTTTGACTGATAGTTGAGCACTTAACTGTTTGTGCCACCCAAAGACTCTGTTCTTTATAGATGGCATGTGTATAATTTCATGGGGGTTCTTGGGGTCCACTTCCCAGTGGTGACTCCACTGGTTTGTTGGGCAGCTCACTGACCTTGTCTTCATCTTAAAGGAGATGCTGGTGTGACACAGCCTTACCTAGTCTGTCTCCCCCTCTAGCTTTCCCCTATCTGGGTCAGTCAGATATAGTTTGATTAGGGGGCTGGGAATCAGGAAACCTAATTTGCTGTAGAATTCAAGTAGACTACTAACCTTATCTAGATGTGAGCTTGGAAAGATTGTCCCCATCTTCTTAGTCCTTTCTGCTCTCCACAGCCTATTGGATTGCACACCAAGCAGTGAAAATAGTGTTTGACTCCATTGACAATCTGGAGGCGGCACCACATGACATTGGCTATGTCAAACAGGCCATGTTCAACTATTTCCAGGTATGTTCCCTACCCCCAGTGGTCAGGCACACTTGGGGAAGGACAGGAGTAGATGCAGGATAGGGCCGATTGGGTAAAGGATGTTGAGGGGAGTTGGAGCTGGAGGCTGGAGAAGTCAGTAGGTGAGGATTCGGAATGACACAGTGCATTCCAGAAGGGTGCTAGGCACAGGAATGGGGTGGGTTGCGGGTAAGTGATTAGATGGACTTTATTCTTGGGCAACTAGACCCCCCCTGGAAAATGAAGGCAGATGGTCTCCTAGGCTGGGATGGAAAATGCAGGGTGAGGTCAGGAGCCAGTGCAGCAGGACAGAGACAGCAGGTAAAGTTGGAACAAGTATGTTGAATAATAGCCAGTTCTGGCCTGAATGTGTTAGGAAGGAGGGCCCATAAGAGGTGGGTAGGGAGAGTTCTTGGGGGATGGGCACTTTCTACTAAGAGCATAGGAGTTGAGATTTCCTCTTGTCTATGTTTTGTTCTTTTGTTAGGAAACAGTTTTAGCTGAACCAGAGGTAAAAGGTGGGAGAGGTGGAAAAGGGAGGAAAAGGAAGATATGTTTATTTGATAGACCTCTCTCTTGAGTGAGAGCCAGTTAGTCTTGCTGTCCACCCACTTAGGTGAGCTGGCACTGGGGTCAGGAGGGAGATTGAAGATGCTAGAAAATTAAGATCTGTGTTCTCAGGGCTCAGGGATTAGTGATTAACAAGTAACTTAGGCCTGGGTCAGGAAGAGGAATAGTGACAGACCTGGAAGAAAAATTACCTCCTTTAGGAAGCAGGGGAGCTCTGGTGGCATAGTGCCTAAGGCATTTGACTGCTAACCAGAAGGCTAGTGGTTCAAACCCACCAGCCGCTCTATGGAAGGAAGATTGGGCAATGTACTTCCCGTAGAGATAACTCCTTGGAAACCTAAGGAGGGGACGCTATGAGTCAAATTGACTCGGTGGCAGTGAATTTGGTTTTTAGGAAGTAGAGTAACACTCTCCTGACTCAGCAAATTGGTTCTAAACTCCACTAACAATATCTACCACTCCCTCTTCCATCTTTCAGTCTACTTTCCAACTTCTAGAGTTGTCATAGATTAAGTAATACACTTAATTAAGTAATACACTTTATTAAATAATAGCACTTGACGGCACATACAATGTTTAGTACATTGCTATGGGTGCTCAAATTTTAGCCTCTCCTTCCATTTACTAAAATATATTCTGGAGAATCAGTGGTTCTGAGGACCTTTTAAGGTTTGTAAGTTTGTTGGGATGGATGGCATAGGCCTTCTATGGTCAAGTAAGTTTGGGAGAAACAACAGTAAACGGATTTCTTGGTTGTAGGACTTCTCAGAGCCTTTAATTTGCTAATGTACATTGTGACTTTCCAAGGGGGTGTGACAATGTGCAATATCCTCAAACTCCTTTGACCAAAGAAATCTTTCTAAGAGCACCTTAAAGAGCTATATAGAACACAGTTGGGGAAATACAGATCTGTACTCTGTGCTCCTTCCAAATTAATCAGTAAGAAGCAGTGGAGTCCATGTTGGGAAAACAACTTTCCTCCAATAAGAAATCTTAAACGCTTAAAATTTCTAGAGTTAATCTGAAAAAAAAAAAAGATTCCAACTTTTCTAATAGTACCGATAGGAAGGCCAACTTGGGTGAAGACTAGAGGTTCTCTTTTGTTTCTAATGATTATCTGTGCATGCTCTTTCTTTCTCTCAGGTGCCAGATCGGCTAGGAATCCTCAGCCATCTGTATCGGGACTTTGATAAATGCAGGTTTGCTGGATTTTGCCGGAAAATTGCAGAAGGTACTAGAGGTGGGGCAGGGTGTTAGCTGGCTTTGTTTCCCAGGGACCTCCTTAATTAGAGTGGAGCAGGGTTTGGATGGGAACTGGAAGTCAAGCTCCCTCTGACCAAGTACCCTCAGTTCCATGGGCCTTGGTGGTGGTGGGCCTTGGGTGGAAGCAGAAGGGCATGCGGGTTGTATTGTTTTTATTACCTGTGTTTATCTTGACAGCCACCAAAGCTTATGTAGGCTGCTTGTCTCTTTTTGAGAAATTTGTGAAGCGGATGTTTTTTGGACAAATCTATAACTTTAATTGGGGGAAAAAAAACACCTTATATCCAACGAACTAAGGGATTATGGAGAGAGGTTATGCATATTTTGTTGGGAGTCAGGAGAAGCAAACTTAGGATCTGCACAGTGCTCTTTTTCACTGTAAGGTATATACTTGCTTGATTTGGAACCCTGCAGCCTCAGGGCATTTGTTCAAGGGCTCTAAGAGCCTGTGGGACTAAGACTCTCCAGAGCAGGGCCTGCTCTTGTGCCACCTGCAACAGAGCAAGTAAGGGTTTCCAACAGTAGACTTGTAAGTAGATGTGAGGCACAGACAAGAGTACCAGTCAGCTGCTCAGGCACAGTCCTGGAACCCCCAGAGTTGAAGGACAGACAGAATAACTCAGTGTAAGTTGGGATACAAACCCATACCCCTGGGTGCTCCCCTGGTGGGGGCTGCCCCTCCTCCAGTGGGAGTGGGGAAGGGGAGAGTGGCTGCATTGGAGGCTTATTTTCCCCCATGCCACACAGTGGGCATCTGTTCCTGATCGAGCCTTCTTTTAGCCACAGGCACTCCACTGTAATTGCCTTTCAGCCAAGGGAGGGAGTAACCGGGGACTGATGCTCGCTAGGTATTCACCAGCTCCCCCTCATCTTCCTTCTTCCCCACCCCAGGTGCTCAGCAGGGAGACCCCCTCTCCCGGTACGTCTTCAGGAAAGCTGGGGAGATGCTGGGCAGACATGTCGTAGCTGTGTTGCCTGAGATTGACCCGGTGAGTTGAGGTGGGAGATGAAGCTGCTGGGCCAGGTTTGGCTCTTTTCCATTACGGATGGGACTGATCCCACAAACCCTATTTAAATTAGATACTATTTTAAAATGAATTGAGGGTATGAGAAAAATTCTATAGAAAGTCTGTAGCATGAAAAAGTATCTCAAGTGTCTCCTCTCTGACAGGTCCTGCAGTCTCAGGCACTGCCCCCTTGTCTTTCACTCCTTTTCTCATTTGTCCTCTCCCTTCTCTCTTTCCCTCTTCTGTGTTGTTACTTAATCATTTTCCTTTCCCTTTTCTCCCTTGTGTTTTTGAGTCTCCTCTGTGTTCTTCCCATTTTCCTTGCTTTGAGCCTACCTCTGGTTCTTAGCTTGAGGGAGAGTAACTGGGATAGAGTAGGTTAGTCTTAGGAAGCTATCCCCTCCAGTCTTAGAGAGGCTTGGTCAGCCCCCAGCATCCATTTTCTGTCCTCTGCTTAGGTCTTGTTCCAAGGGGAGATTGGCCTCCCCATCCTGTGTGTGGGCTCTGTGTGGAAAAGCTGGGAGCTGCTGAAGGAAGGTGAGTTTGGAGGTGTGGGAGAGGAGAGGATGACTAGGGGCTGGGGCTGAGAAGGAGGTAGTCCAGGAAAGCTACTACACCGGGAGAGCTCGGAGCTGAGTTTGTTGTCTGCTCTTAGCAAGAGGCTGGGGCCTGAAGGCTTGGTCTAGTGGCTGATTCTTTAGGCCAAGGCTCTCAGCCTTCCATCTGCCAATAAGCCCTTATACCATGGTCCATCCCACTTTCCATAGACTCTTAAAAAGCTGTCTTTGCCAAAGGATTTATTAAATAACCACTTTATTAAAATTAAAGACAAATCTCACTTAAAATCAGGTTCTGACTAATGTGTGATACAACCTGTGGTCACATCCCTAGTCAACACAAACCTAGCTAAAAGGAATGGAACAGGACTTCTTTGCCCTTGCAGCTTTATTTCAGGCAGTTGTATGGTTTCCTTTAGACATTCTGAAGTAGCTCAAAAATCCCATTGCTTCCTTGGAGTTTCTCACATTGGGTGCCCTACGGATGAGTGGGGAGCTGCTGGCTCCAGTGACCCTCTTAGCTGTTACTGGGTTCATGTGCCCTGGTGCACCATGTGTTGGAGATTTGGCATGGATGTTCCTCTAAGACCTCCACTGGCATGCTCGGGGTCCAGGCTCCTTCCGTCTGTCCCTCTGCCCCCACCATCTTTCTGGTCACCACAGACGCTGGTCTTCCCTCATCTCTGTCCTCTACATTCTTTCCCTCCAGGTTTCCTTTTGGCGCTGACCCAGGGCAGAGAGATCCAGGCTCAGAACTGTTTCTCCAGCTTCACCCTAATGAAGCTGAGGCATTCCTCGGCCCTGGGTGGGGCCAGCCTTGGGGCCAGGCACATTGGTCACCTCCTTCCCATGGACTACAACGTCAATGCCATTGCCTTCTATTCCTACACCTTCTCCTAGGGGACTGACCCCGGCTCCACACCCTCCAAGCCCAGTGGACATTGGGTACTAGAAGGGGAGGCAGCTTTTTCTTCCTTTTTTCTTTTTTTAAAAAAACACATAAAGAAGAAAATAAACGCACTTTACCCACTCCCCAGCAGGATTGTGTTATCAAGCTGACTTCATGTGTACATCCTTAGTGCACTTACCAGGTATCCCAGAGGGCTCAGGATTGGTTTTAGTCCAAGGTTTAAAGCCCCACCTCACGTGCTTGGCCTGTGGTCTGCAGTACACTCCTCTGTACTTGAGCAAGAAAATTGATCTGTGTGGGCTGCCCCCCCATCACCGTACTGTGCAGCTGCCAGTTAACCTGTGACCTCAGTTTTCTTCTGTCAAAGTAATGATGATCCCTGCCCAAACATGTTCAGTAGAACTAAGTGTTCTCCATGCAAAACATCATAGGGAATAAACCTTAGGCATAAGATACCCTCTCCTGTGGTAGTTCCAGTGGATTCAGAGAAAAGCATACATCTCTAATCTGGGAGAACTTGAACCTCACTGATTTGGTGATTGCGGGTGAACACATCTGGTAGTGTGTCACATGAATGAGTTCTTGAGAGATGAAGATTGCTGAGATCAAACAAGGCCACTTAGGCACTAATATTTAGGTGACCCACCTATTCCTGGCTAATGCTAGCCTGGCTCTGGTTAAGGCATGACACTGTTGTGTGGCACGAGGAACGGACATCACAGTACAGAAAAGGTTCCTGTCCCCTGGATCCTATTGATCAGTAAAGATAAACCAAGAACTTGCTGTCCTGCCCATGCTGTTTGATGGACTGAAGACAAAAGTCTCATTCCTCAGTGGCTGCCTCTACAGGTGTTTAGAGTGTGAACTGTTAACAGGGCATCATAGATCATGTCCTGTACTAGATACCAGTTTTCAAACTTACGTGCACCAGTAATTCAAGGAGCATCCTTTAAACTCAGATTGATATGTTCTTCCCTTCATAAGGTATGTGATTTAGTAGGTCAGGAATGGGTGGGGAGTTTTCATTTTCACTACACACCTTGGGTAATTGTGTATGATCTGCACATGAGGGAGCTGTATCCTGTAGCTTCAGAGCTTGATTAGGTACTTGGTCTTGTATGCTGACTTGGTGCCCAAGTCAGTTGACACTGTACCTTCGTACACAGTGTGGTGTTCATAGAACATGGCAATGGTTCTCATTCTGTCACACCCATCTCAGCAAGCCAGAGCTTGGAGCAACAAGAACTCAAGCAAATCCCTACTGAAGGGATAGCCAGCCACTTATACCAACATCAGTGGCCCAAACTGTTGGACAATGGGGCCTGCCTATCATCAGCTCGTCTCCAATATATCCCTGGTGAAAAGCTTGTCTAGAGAACAAGGACACAGGCGCTTATCTCATAGCCTTAAATACACTGCTGAGTTTTTAAGTAAGTGGCAGGTTTTGGAGAAATGGATTTCAGACTGTCATTTTTACATATTAAGACCAGCATCAACCAGTATTTTGGACTTAGAATGTAAACTGGGTGAAAAGTGGAATTTATAAATGCTGAGACCACCTAATGCTCAGGATAAGGCCGCCATGCTCCCTTCCCATTGTCTAGGTCTACAATTCAAATGAACAGTGGATGTTTAGAGCAGAGGAAAGAATAAATCTTCATTGATTCTATTGTCTTAAAACACTTGAATAATTGAAAAAAATGATGGCACTATTAAAGTGCATATGGTCAGATTATATTCTTAGTTCCTTTAGTCAAAGGAGAACTAATGAAGTAAATTATTCTGCAGTTAGGGTTCTATTACACAGGCTGAGGTGAAGAAAACCTAATTTTAATCAATTTTCTCATTTTAAACTTCTATTCTTCCCCCAATAAAATATCAGGAGTAAGTAATTGATGGGCTTCTCTACTTCCAAGGCATTGAAGAGGGATACATTAATCTCATCTGATCCCACACAGCTGTGACAAGGAAAGAGCTTGGGACAAGCACTGGACTTGAATAAGGCCAGCACTGCCTTTACCCGTGTAATGTAGACAGCAGAGCCTCATCTGTACCGTTCATTCGGCAAACGTATTGAATGTCTGCTAGATATGATGCATGCTGTAAAGGTTAATATTTTCACGCCTTTTACAGTTGAAAATTCATGGAACTGTACACTTAAAATATCTGTACTTTTCTATGAAATATTACACTTCAATAAAAATTTAAAATTAAAAACAATATATCATCTACATCTTAAAAGTTGTCACACTTTTAACAGTTCAAGCCCTGTATATACAAAACTGTTGTTAGTTGTCATTGAGTTGATTCCAACTCATGGTGACCCCATGTGTGTAGAATAGAACTCCATAGTTTTCAAGGCTTTGGCTTTTAGAAGCAGATCACCAGGCCTCTTCCAAGGTGCCCCTAGCTGTGTTCAAATCTCCAACTACTAGGCTAGTAAAGTGTGTGATAGTTGGGAGTTGTCTGTCAACTTGGCTGGACCACAATTCTGTGTGTTTTAACCTGTTGTGATGTGGTTATTCCCATGATGGGATCAGATGATATGTTTTGAGCAGGCAATCTGTTGAAAGGGAGTTTCTCTAGGGATGTGACCTGCTTCCAGGTATATCTGTGGACATTCCGGGAAAAGAGACATTGTTCTGTGGATCAGTTTTCTGTTGTGCTGCCTACAACTATCCGTGAGTGAACAATCCACCATTTGGCCAGGAGATACTGGATTCATCATTTGTTGGAGTCAACAGCCGGTATACTGCCTGCCAGCCTTGAGCTCCTTAGCCCCTGCAGCTGCAAGAGTTGGGAAAAGCCTTCAACTTGACGTTTGATTCAGGAACTTTGGACTTGCCAGCTTCTATAAATGTGTGAGCCATTTTCCTAAAATAAATGTCTCTATATATACATTGTTGTTTGTTGTTAGGTGCCGTTGAGTCGTTTCCGACTCATAGCGACCCCATGCACAGCAGAAAGAAACACTGCCTGATCCCACGCCAGCTCCGCAATCCCTGCTATATTTGAGCCCATCATCGCAGCCACTATGTCAATCCATCTTGTTGAAGGCTTCCCCCTCTTTTGTCGACCCTCCACCCTACTAAGCGTGATATCTTTCTCCAGGGAATGGTCCCTTCTGACAACATGACCAAAATAGGTGAGACGAAGTCTGGCCATTCTTGCTTCCAAGGAGCATTTTGGGTGCACTTCCTCCAGGGCACATCTGTTAGTTCTTTTAGCAGTCCGTGGTACTTAACAGCATTCTTCACCAGCACCACAACTCAAAAGTATCAACTCTTCTTCGGTCTTCCTTATTCATTTTCCAGCTCTCACATGCATACAAGGCACTTGGAAATATCATGGCCTGTGTCAGGCGCACCTTAGTCCTCAAGGAGACATCCTTGTTCCTTAGCACTTGAAACAGTTCCTTCATGGTTGACCTTCCCAATGCTACATTGTCTAATGTCTTGACTGCTGCTTCCATTGGCATC
>NW_006921652.1:10619246-10620656 GCF_000298275.1 Orycteropus afer afer
GTCATATTAATGGGTCTTCCTTGTAGGCATATGGATATCATCCTATCACTGACAGCATTGTACTTCAGGACAGATCTTGAAACATCCTTTGTGATGATAAATGCCACGCCATTCCTCTTCAAACTGTCATTCCCGGCATAGTAGATCATATGGTTGTCCGATTCAGAGTGGCCAAAACCAGTCCATTTCAGCTCACTAATGCTGAGGATATCAATCTTTATACGTTTCAGTTAATTTCTGACAACTTCCAATTTTCCTAGATTCATACTTCATACATTCCATGTTCCAATTATTAATGGATGTTTGCAACTGTTTCTCTTCAGTTTGAGTGGTGCCACATCAGCTACTGGAGGTCTCGAAAGCTTTACCTTATCCATATGAGTAAGACTGAGTTTACTCTGATTATGCAGCTCTTTCCCAGTCCTATTTTGAGAGCCTTCTAACCTAACCAGACTATTTATACTTTGTGTGGTAATGTATCAAACAGTGTTTCTTTGCTATTCATAAGGTTTTCTCTGGCCAATTCTTTGAGAAGTGGATGGCCTTTTCCTTCTTCCTAGTTTATCTCAGTCTGTAAGCTGGGTTGATACCTGTGCACCATGTGCATCCCGCTGGATTTGAAACACCAGTGGTGTAGCCTCAAAACTCACATCAACACGTCATCCCAGTAGGACAAACTGACAGACAGGTTTGCCTCCCTGTTGGAAACCTCTCGTACCACCCTTACCTGGGTCCCTGCAGCTGACTCCTCCTCTGTCCAGATTCCTGAGCCTTTTAATCCCCTTTCTTCCGTTCTCCTGCCTTAACTGCTTTGGGCGTGCCTGGGTTCCCTCTCCTCACCTGGATCCCAGCAGCTGACTGCTCCTCTGTCTGGGTTCCTGGGCTTTTAATTCCCTTTCTCCTGCTCTCCTGCCATGCTGCTTTGGGAGTGCCTGGGTTCTCTCTCCTCACCTGGATGATCCCTGCAGCTGACTGCTCCTCTGTCCTGGTTCCTGAATCTTTTAATCTCCTTTCTCCCACACTCCCACCCTGCTGCTTTGGGCGTGACTGAGTTTCCTCTCCTCACCTATATCCCTGTGGTTGACTGCTCCTCTGTCCTGGTTCCTGAGAATATATATATAAGCTTTACTGGTTTTGTTTCTCTAGAGAACCCAGTCTAACACATTTGGTACTGGGAGTGGTTCTAGAGAGAAAAAATAATAAGAATGGACTTCCTAAATTGGTTCTCCAGTTTGATTAATCTTAAATACACTAACACTAGTGACCCTGCCTCTGTTAGTAAATTGTTGTTGTTATTTGCCATCGAGTCGGCCCTGACTCCTAGCGACCCCTCCTTGGATTTCCGAGGCAGTTATCACTACGGAAGTAGGATTGCCCAACCTTCTTTCCGAGGAGTGGCTGGTGGGTTTG